>NC_092380.1:34633730-34836230 GCF_030028105.1 Mobula birostris | reverse complement strand
TTGTCCAGAACTATCAGAAATAAACTGGATATTTTCATTAAGTGGAGAACCTTGGAAACCACAGATTGAGGGCTTAATACCCTCTAAATGATAATGGAGCGATAGACTGACGAACGATACTGTAGTACATGATTATCTGTTCATATAAATTTGTTTCTGCAGTATTAGTCACACGATATATTGTAACTAAGCATTGTTTCAACAGATAAGGATATTGACCACTGGAGGTTTTGGGTTGAGCCCAGTCTCAGTTGTAAGCTATCAGAAACTGAAACTGGCATATTAGAACTGGTCTTGAGCAGAGAATGGTGTAGCCTACTTCATTCATAATCCAATTATGAATGAGCAGCCAGATTTTTGCTCTATGTTGCTGCCCTTTGATCTCAGTCGGAAACATGTTGTGACATGAAGTGTGGGCTTTAAGGTCTGAATAGGCATACCATACTGTGCAAAAGTCCTCGGCTCTCTATCTATATATAGGTGCCTGAGGATTTTGCACAGTACTGTAGTTCTGGAAGATGGCTGCAATACTAAAATCCAGCAAGAGGCTTTGGAGTCACAGGAAAGTGAAAACTCTGCTTGCCTCCTGTTTATCACAGGGTCGTGCATGGAAAAGACTATATTCATCAGTTACTTAAACCCATCACACCTTCTGGGACATAGGCCGCCAACAGCAGCTTGCCAGAGTTCTCTGTCCTGGGCCAGAGGGCCGAGCCTCATTGTCTCCAGCTGTAGCCCATCTTCGAAGATCCTGCCTCTCCCAGGGCTGAGGTCTTTGGAGCTTCTACTGGGATTTTATGGGATGTGGTTGCTAGCCCCATGTCCAGCCCTGCTCCTTTCACAGCCATCTATGGTGGAATTCAGAATCAGAATCTGTATTCATGCTCTACGATAAAGATTTTGCCTTTTATTCAGTACAACTGAATCTCTCTTATTTGCTGTCCATAGATTGTCTAGGCAATTAGTTGTCATAATCCTTCTTCGTCTGTTTTATTATCATTCCATACTGATATCCCTTATTTTTTTATGTCACCAGGATCTCTACTTCAAGTATGTGTGGAATAACTTCCTTCACTTGCAAGTGGAGCTGTGTATTAGCACGGCATTGGGCAATCCCCCAGCAGAAGATAGCACTGAAACTAATGTGGGAAATCACACCGAAGACAACTCTGAAACCACCCGAGATAACCCGCTCATCAGACATGTATGTAAATCATAATTCATTTGCATTTTAAAAATGCATAAACACTTTAGACTCTTGCCACTTCATCGAAGGTTTCTACTTGCATCTGGGAGAGGCTAAATGAGATAGGGCAGCTTTTTGTTACAGTCTTGAAGCAAAGTAATTCTGGAGTAGTCTTCCACGAGCTTGACTAAATAGGACATATGCACAGAGCAAAACTATCCAAATTTGCCACTATGTTGTTGTCTTGTATAAACGCCATGAGGTCACTTGTGTAGTGCTTGGAAATGCCTCAGAAAGAGAATGAAGTCAGGTGTACAGTACGTAAACTAGTCAGTGAGGGTGACTCTGGATTCAGCTGCATGATCTGTGCTTGATTCTGAGAGTGGGCTTCTGGAAAAAAGGTTTCTATTTTTTGCTTCCAACTTAGTGAGCACAAAGCTTACATTAAAAAATATTTTGCCTAAAGAGTAGAGACTGGACATTGCTTGCAATCTGTGGTTAAAGCGTTTAAATACCTTTGTTCCCAGTGTGTTCATTTGTCAAGCAGAGCTCCATTGTTAGCAAGTTTGAAAGATTCTGGTCTTTAATAATTCTCTAAAAGTTGGAGAAATGATCTTTGTTTTAATTTTAATATGTGGCTAAAAATTGAATGGCACTTGATTTTACCAGAGGAACTAGAAGCATGGCATTACATGAGTCGGATTGCAGTAATTTATTTATGCAGTTCTTTCCAGGAGCTGTTTAATTATCAGAAATAAAGGCTGCAAAAGTTCACTAATTGTTTTGCCATTCTGGGCCTGCCCCTGGTGCAGCCATAAACCTATAATCTCTGTCTGAGAGATGAATAAGAGAGTTGTCTTCCCATTGTGGACTGCATCATTGAGTATGTTGCCAGTGGGTGTGGCAGATGACCCTTGGTTGCAGGATCAAAACGTGCAATTCAAAATTAGTGCTTCAGTAGGATGCAGAGATGGGACATGGCAAAAACCTGTTGGGATTTAAACTCACTCAGGAGAATTTCAGTTTCAAGATGTTGCTGGGCTAGAAATCTTTGAGGTCAAACTCCAGTATGATAGAGGAATAGGTTTTGATGCAAATCAGGGCCCGCTTAAGATTCAGATTCAGAATTACTTGTCACGTGTACAGTGAAATACATCATAGAGTAGAACAGAGAAGAGCATTGGGTTGGGTTAAAGATGGTGAAAGGCAGAAAGCTAATTGGGAGTGTATTAGCCAAGTTCAAATCATGATTGGAAGATTTTAGAAGATAGACTGAGGCAGGTTTGGAGAGGAGTGATAGCCGTAGGAAAGTGAGGTGGATTACGAATGAAGTAGTAAAATTCTGGAGGAGCTCAGCAGGCCAGGAGGCATCTAGAGGGGAATAAACAGTCGATGTTTCAGGCTGAGACCCTTGATCAGGACCTGAGAACCTGAAACCTCAACTGTTCATTCTCTCCATAGATGCTGCTTGACCTGCTGACTTCCTTCAACATTTTGTGTGCGTGAGACTCTGGGTTCCAGTATTTGCATAATCTCTTGGTTATGTTCAGATTTTGAGTAGGTTGGATCAACCAGAAGTAGTGGCTCAGGGCAGAGCTTGAATTGATGGCGAGATCAGGGAAGGGCTAAAGACTTCCTGACATCTCACTCAGTGCACTCAGGGCTGTCAAAAAAGCGGACCAGGAGAGATAGTGGTGAGGTAGAGCTCGATGTTCTCAACACATACTAACTGTTCTATCTGTGTTATCCATCTTGTCCCCTCCATCAGCTCTTCCAGAAATGCCAATTAATGCACAGAGTAGTGTCGGCCTGGGAGGAAAATGAAAAAGTCCAGTAAGTATACAGAGAAACTGAAGGTTATACTAGTCAAGAAGGTATAGTAGGTCAAATTGCAGATCAGCTAAATTATAAAAAGGTGTAAGTCATCACCCCTGCCTTTTATATAATAAACAGTTGGTGAGTGAAAATTGACTTAAAGCCCAACTTAATGCCCTAGATTATGTTGCTGTCTGCTGGAGCAGGACTGGGGAGTCATCTCCTATATTTTCTGGAGCCGAACATAATTGAACTATATGGACTGTAGCCACAAGCTAATCCTGCCTTCGAGCTGCCTGCTGCATTTCATCCCTCTGATAATCACTGAGTTTGTATGTTGCCAATTTAGTAAAGGCCTCAAAGTACGAGCTCTTCGGCCCTCGATGTGCCGGCCTTTTAAAGATTAGCTTTATTTATTTGTCACATAAACATCAAAACATACAGTGAAATGTGTCATTTGCATCAGTGACTAAAACAGTTTGAGGATGTGCTGGGGGAAGTCACACATTTTGCCATGCTTCCAATGCCAACATAGCATGCCTACAACTTACTAACTTGTGCATCTTTGGAATGTGGGGGGAAACCGGAATACCCAGAGGAAGTCCACATGGTCGTGAACCCTTCACTCCTACTCAATCCATAAACCCCTGTTTTTCTTTATCCTTGTCCCTATCTAAGAGTCTCTTAAATCGCTTCATGTATCTGCCATCACCCCGGTAGTGAGTTCCAGATAATTGCCATTTAAAAAAAAGCCTACCTTTGACATCTCCCCTTAAACGTTCTTCGACTCAACATAAAAGGATGTCCTATGGCACTGACCATTACTGCCCAGGGAGAAAAGGTGTTGGGGTTTGACTCCATCTGTGCCTCTTATAATCTTGTACACCTTTAGCAAGTTGCCACTCGTCCTCCTTCACTCCAAAGAGACAAGCCCTAGCTCACCCAAAACTATGGATGTTTCTGGTCATCCTTCCTGATTATCCCCTCGCACCATGTTCACATGGTGGTGTTTTGGAATCAGAGTCATAGAACACTACAACACAGAAACAGGCCCTTCAGCCCTTCTGGTCTGTACTAGACTATTAATCTGCATAGTCCCATTGACTGGCACCCGGAGAATGGTCCACCATACCCCTCCCATCCATGTACCAATCCAAATGTTCTTTCAATGTTGAAATCGACCTCATGTGCACCACTTCTGTTGGCAGATTATTCCACATTCATCACCCTCCGAGTGAAGAAGTTCCCCCTCATGTTTCCCTTAAGCATTTCACCTTTCACCCTTAATCCACGACCTCTAGTTGCAGTCTTACCCAACCTCAGTGGACAACCCCTGCTTGCATTGACCCTGTCTATACTCCTCATAATTGTGTATACATCTATCAAATCTTCCCTCATTCTCCTGCGCTCCAGGGAATAAAGTTCTAACCTATACAACCTTTCACTATAACTCAGGTCCTCTAGTCCTGGCAACATCCTTGTAAATTTTCTCTGCAGTATTTCAATCTTATTGACATTTTTCTGTACACTGCACACAATGCTCCAAATTAGGCCTTACCAACATCTTGTACAACTTCAACTTAACATTCCAACTCCTGTACTGTGTGTGTGTATATGTGCTGCATGCAGAGCCTAGTGTGAATGGCCTGCCGCTCTCTCTTACTGACTCATTGGATACACACGTCACTCATATTCCTCTTACTTGGGAGTAACTTGCTTTATTGGTTGAATGTCCCTCCTGTCTATTCAGAGAAGAGACATTATTGTCTTAGACCATAAGACATAGGAGTAGAGTTAGGCCATGCTGTCAATGAAGTCAGCTCTGCCATTGGATTGTGGCTGATTTATTCTCCCTCTCAACCCCATTTTCCTGCTGCCTCCCCATAACCATCAAGGACCTATCAATTTCCGCTTTAAGTACACCCAGTGACAGCCTCTACAACCGTCTGTGGTAATGAACTCCACAGATTCACCACCTTCTGGGTAAAGAAATTCCTCCTCAACTCTGTTCGAAATGAGCGTTCTTCTATTCTGAGGCTCTGTCTCTGGTCTTAGACTCTCCCACTAATGGAAACATCCTCTCCACATCAACTCATTCAGGACTTCCAATATCTCCACTTAGTCTTTTAAGCTCCAGCGAGTACAGGCCCACAGCCATCAAATGCTCCTTGTCCGTTAGACCTTTCACTCCCAGGATCATTCTCGTGAACCTCCTTTGCAGGCTCTCCAATACAATGCCTAGAATTATTTCCATTTGTGCTTCTAGCTCTTGCCTGCTAATTATGCCAACATCAGCCTAAGTGTGGTGTCAGAATGAGTTGAAAGAATATGGAAAGCGGAAGATTACTCTGCACATAAAGCTGGCTGGTGGTATAGAGGCATCCGCACCGGACTTCGAGGCGAGTGGTCCTGGGTTCGATTCCAGCCAGCGCCATGCATGCTTTCCATCGGCACTGGGTTGAGTGTCGAGCTAGCAACTCATTTCAAAAAAAGGCAAAAAAAACTATAGAAACCAAGGAGATTGCCCTCACAAGAAGGAACCTCAACAACAAATTGTGCCACGGTTATATGGCAGTTAGCTTGACATTGTTATAGCTTGGGGCATTGGAATACAGAGTTCGTTTTAATTCTCTGTAAGAAAGTTTGTATGTTCTTCCTGTGTGTGCATGGGTTTCCCCCAGGTGCTCCAGTTTCCTCCCACAGTCCAAGCGAACTACCCAATTAATTCAATTGCCACCTCCCCCACCATTTAGTCCTGAAAATATTTCATGCATCTCTCTAATTACTTATTGAATGTCACCATTATTCAAGATTCACATTTATTTGTCACATGTACATTGAAAGATACAGTATAATGTGTCATTTGCATTAACAGCCAACACACCTGAGGGTGTATTGGGGGTGACCTGCAAATGTTGCCACACATTGTGCCACCAACGTAGAATGTAAACAGTGCTCAGCAGAACAATACAGAACACAACGGCAACAGCAAACCAAACGCCATTCCTCACTTCCACCCATGTACAGTCCCAGTCTTCAGCCTCCAGCTTCCAGCGTACTCGTAGTCACAGGCAACACACATCAAAGTTGCTGGTGAACGCAGCAGGCCAGGCAGCATCTCTAGGAAGAGATACAGTCGACGTTTCAGGCCAAGACCCTTCGTCAGGACTAACTGAAGGAAGAGTTAGTAAGAGATTTGAAAGTGGGAGGGGGAGATCCAAAATGATAGGAGAAGACAGGAGGGGGAGGGATGGAGCCAAGAAACGTCGGCCTGAAATGTCGACTGTACCTCTTCCTAGAGGTGCTGCCTGGCCTGCTGTGTTCACCAGCAACTTTGATGTGTGTTGCTTAAATTTCCAGCATCTGCAGAATTCCTGTTGTTTTCGTAGTCACAAGCGTTGGGCCTTCAACATTGTGTGCCCACAATGCTCGGCAGAACAACACAAAATAGAACAAGCAACAAAACAACAAGAGCAAAACACGCCCCATTCCTCCCTCCCATCTGTGTGCAGACTTGCAGAGGTTTAGCTGACTCGGGCTCTGCCTAAAAAGTCTCGACTTCCAGACTTCCAATTTGATCTTTGGTCTTCAGGCCTCAGTCCTCAGCATCGACCCTGGGACGCTCAATTCTCTTCCACTTCCTTTTGACAGAGCACCCAGTATCATTCATCTCGTAATACAGAACATTGCCTCCTCCTTATGCCTTCTTGGGTTCATCTCGCAATGCAGAACATTGCCTCCTCCTTATGCCTTCTTGGGTTCATTTGCGAATTATCTGGCACTGACCCTGTTTCAGCTGGAAAAAAGTTCTACCCTTATCAATACTTCCTTAATCTTATCCAAGGGCAATCCCAGTTGGTCTCATCCCACTAAAAGCTGAGACCAGGTAGAGCATCTCATAGCTGTTCCTGCATGGATGATAATGGTCTGCCAGTCCTCCTAGCCCTGTTAGATTGTATTAAGTAACAAATAATTGGGTAGCTCGCTTGGACTGTGGGAGGAAATGCGTGCTTGACTCTTCCAGAAACCTTTAAAGTGCACCCATCAGCTTCCCTTGCTGAGAGGCAAGGTGGGATGTGAGCTACTTGTTTTGGTGTAACGTTGCCTTTCCCTTTTAGTGGGCAGCATGGAAGTGTGGCACTTACAGCGCCAGTGATCCCGTGCTGCCTGTAAGGAGTTTGTACTCTTGATCGTGTCTGGGCGCTCCAGTTTTCTCCTTCATTCTACAGACAGTAAGGGTCAGTGAGTTGTGGGCAAGTTATGCTGGTGTAGCAACACTTGTGGGCTTCCCCCAGCACAGTCCTCGCTGATTTGATTTGATGCCAGTGATGCATTTCATGGTATTTTTCAATTTACATATGATAGCTAAAGCTATTCTTCTAATCTTCTAGCATGGGAGGAAACTTAAGAATTTTTGTTGCTTAATAGAACTATATTTAAGAACCTGGCTTACATGTGTTTTGCTTCTTGTGTTAATTTCTCTTAGGTCCGAAGGTGGCAGGCGAAAAGGGTACATGGGTCATTTAACAAGAATAGCAAACGCCATGGCACAGAACTCAGAAAATGGTCCTAACCATACTTCAATAGCACAGATGATTAAAGGTATTTTTTTTTTAGTTGTATGACGGTAGAAAGCAAAGACCCAAACTTGATTTCAAAGTTCAAAGTGCATTCATTGTCAAACTATGCTTACTATATACAACCTTGAGATTCATCTCCTTCATCTCCAGCCACAAAGCAAAGAAACACCATGGAACCCAGTAAACACAATGTGCAGGGGGGGAAAAAAAAAACAAATTGTGCAAAAAGTAAGCAAATAACATTCAGAACTGCAGTTCACGAAAGTGAAGCCAGTCACAACCGATCCAGGAGTCCGTTGGTTGCAGGCCACAGCTTCAGTTCAGTGCAGAGATGAGTAAACCTCACAAGCAGCAAGCTGAATGCCGGCTCATCCCTCAACTCCAGCCTCGATACCCTGACCTTTGCAATCTGTTACTCAGTTTGCTGGATACCCACCAGTTCAAAAGATCCATGCATCAACAGCGCTGAAAACATACTAACTGCATTAATTCTTCAGCATGACTGATTGATTAAGAGTGAACAGTCATTTCTATTGTCCATTCTGACTTCCACCTACAGAAAATCTCTGCAGATGGAATCCTTACCATGTTTTAATTACTATTACATGATACAGAATTCCATCTAGAATCATGGAGCACTACAGCATAGAAAAAGGTCCTTCAGCTCATCTGGTCTGTGTCATCATCATCATCATCATCATCAGGTGCCGTGCCCAGTTTGAGCTTTAACTGCCATGGCCCACACACCCCTGTTTCGGGTCAAGTGGATCAGTTCATTGGTATTCATTTCTAGTTCACTGGCTGCTGTCTCCATCATCATTTGTCTTTGCCTTCCTCTTGCTTTCTTCCCTTCAGTCTTTCCCATAATTACCATGCATTCTAACTCCTCTTTTCTAATCATATGTCCAATAAAGTCGTCTTGCCTTTTCATGATCTTCTCTTTTTGTGCTTGCTCTGTTCATGACATCCTCATGAGATATTCATTTCGTCCATGATATTTTTTGCATCCTCCTCAAAAACCACATCTCTGCTGCTAGTCTGTGTAGAACTGTTATTCTGCCTAGTCCCATCAACCTGAACCTGGAATGTAGCGCTCTACACCCCTCCCATCTAAGTACTTTTCCAAATTTCTCTTAAGTGTTGAAAACGAACCTGTATCCCCTGCTATTTCCAAACTAGCAACTCTTGGAAGAAGATGGAATCTTTACTAAAGCATTGTATTTCTGATGGAAAATGTGACAAGGCAAGATAAAATCACAGTTATCCATGCTTATAATTAAACATTAGGAATATATTTGACCATGTGTGATGGTGGTTTTGCAGTGGGTGAAACAAGGGTAGTTATAAAGGGCAGTTTGACCCAGGTAGTCTAGGTCAACTGTATTGGCGCTAGCATTAGCGAGGGTCTAAAGCAGGAGTTCCCAACCTTTTTTTTATGCCATGGACCCCGACCATTAACAGAGGGGTCCGTGTAGGAAAACTAGTCCAACCATGAATTTTGGCAACAAGTAGTATATCTTAAAAGTCTTATAAAGTTGCAGAAGAAACAGTAGGCTTGAACTGGGAATTTTAGAATTCAGCAAAGAACGATCAGGAAATTAATGCTGAAATTTTCAAGTTTACTTGTTATTCAACCATACACACGAACGTAGCCTGATGAAACTGCTTATCCAGGGCCAAGGTGTAAAAGACAGTACCAACAGTCACCCACAGCACATAGCAACACAGAGTACGTATGGTAATATAGTAGTAATATAGTGTTGGTAAAAGAACATCAGTGAGGAATGCAAACAGAGACTGTAAGAACTTCTAAATGTATGCAGAAAAAAAAGCCTTAGTAAGGACAGACAAGGATCCCTTAAGGGTAGAGACAGAAGAATTTATAATGAAGAATGAGGAAATGGCAGAGGAACAAATGCTTTGGATCTACCTTGAAGGAGGAAAACAACGCTTGTCAGATATTCTGGAGAACCAAGCGCAATTGAGCAAACAGAAAGAATAAGTGTTAGGAAAGAAATAATACTAACAAAGTTAAAAATCTGAAAACTAATTTATTCTAGAGTTTTGCAGAGTGGTTGTGGAGAGAGTGGAGTTTCTAGTTATTTTCTGAAATTCTAATGATTCTTGAGCAGTTCCTAAAGATTGGAGGACAGCAAATGTATCTCCATCATTTAAGCCAGGAAAGAGGGGAAAAAAATAACAAACTGTGCTAACCCTTCAGCAGTGATTTTGTCATCCTAAGACTCAGGAGCAGAATTAGGCCGTTCAACCTATCAAATCTGCTCTGCTATTCAATCATGGCTGATTTATTATCCCTCTCAACCCCATTTCCCATCTTTCTCCCTATAGCTGATGACATCCTTACTAATCAAGAGGCTATCAACCTCTGCTGTATATATACCAATGACTTAGCTTCCACAGATGTCTGTGGCAATTCCATAGATTCACCATCCTCTGGCTCGTCTCTGTTCTAAAAGGGCCTCCTTGTATTCTGAGGCTGTGCCCCTTGGTCCTAGACTCCTGCACTACTGAAAGCACCCTCTCCATGTCCACTAAGTCAAAGTCTTTCAATATTGGATAGGTTTCCATGAGATTCAACCCCCACTCCCACCCTGCCCGTGTTTTTATAACTCCAGCAAATACGGCCCAGTGCCATCAAATACTCCTCATATCTTTTAATTTCTGGGATTATCCTCGTGAATCTCCTCTGGATCTTCTCTATTGCCATCAAATCCTTTCTTGGATATGAGGCCCAATCCTGTTCAATATTCCATATCTGGTCAGTTCCTTTATGAGGCCTCAGCTTGGAAATAATACTATTGAACAGTGTTAGATGTTAGAGCAGGGGTTCCAAACCTGGGGTCCATGGACCCCTTAGTGAATGGTATGGGTTCATGTCATAAAAAGGTTGGGAACCCCTGTGTTAGAGGATGTTGCTAGCAGAGCAGATGATGAGGAGCATATCATAAACATGACAGATTCTGCGGATGCTGGAAATCCAGAGTAACCCACAAAATGCGGGAGGAACTCAGCAGGTCAGGCAGCATCTATAGAAGTGAATAAAAGGAGAATATTTCATGCCAAAACCCTCCATCAGTACTGGAAAAGAAGGGGGAAGATGCCAAAATAAAAACTTGGGTGGAAAGGAAGGAGGACAAGCTAGAAGGTAAAATCAGGCAGGTGGGAAAGATAAAGGGCTGGAAAAGAAAGAATCTGATAGAGCAGAGTGGTGGACCATGGGAGAAAGGGAAGAAGGAGGGGCACAAAGGGGAGGTGATAGGCAGGTGATGATAAGAGGTAAGCAGCCAGAGTGAGGAATAGAAGAAGAGGGAAGGGGAGAGGGGTGGAAATTGCAAGAAGCAATGTTCTCTCTAATTTGTAATGACCAGTGTGCGCAAAAATCTTGTACTGCGTAACTTTTTGCCCAGTGATGACAACGTGTGTGTACTGGATGTTATATATAGAGGTATTCGTTTTAACAGCTAGCAAAACGTCAATAAGAACTTTGATCTCCTGTGGGTTTGATTGTTTTTGCTCTCGTTCATCTGCACTCTCACAAAGCATTCATAGCAGGCCTTTAGCGGGTAATGAAGGATTTTCTTGCCAGAGCTTTTGTACACCATCTATATGTGATTGCTTGGTAAATGACGCTTTACAAAGTCAAGTTTCTAAATATCACTCCACTTCTTCCCACTTGCAAGTTCTCCAGCACCTTTTGCTTCGGGACAGTACACGAAGGTAACACCGGTTTCTGTATTGTACATAAATATTTCTCGTAGCTGTATGTTCCTGACCTCATAAGATTTCGGTGTAGCTGTTTCTACTGTTTCAGCAAGCCATTTTGCTTTATTTGAACTAGCAGTTCTTTTGCACTTCACAAACTTTGCTTCTTCGAAATGTGACATAGTGAATCAATAATTTCTTCAATAAAGACGGTATAAATAAACCAGTTATAAAATCTGTAGACGTATCATCGCAAACTCCACGTTGTCAACACCGTCTGCATCAGAAACCAGAAAAGAAAATGTGATTGTGAGCAACTGTGAAATGTACTTAACATGCCAATGAGGTAGAAGGCGACAACCTTCTGTGCACAGTTTAAATTCCCTTGTGCACTAGTAGCAAAAGATGCGTGCACACACATGCGTACACCTTGGAGGAAACGTTGACTGGAAGGAGAAATCGATGTTGATGACATCAGATTGGAGGCTTCCTAGAGGGAATATGAGGTGTTGCTGCTCCTCCCTGAGAGTGGCCTCATCTTGGCAAAGAGGAGACCATGGACTGTCATGTCATAATGGGAATGGGAAGAGGAAATAAGATGGTTGGCCACTGGGGAAATTACACTTTTGGTAGATGGAGCAGAGGTGCTCAACAAAGCTGTCCCCCATTTTACCACCATAATTATGTTTGCTTTTATGGAGACCTTACATGGAGTATTGTGTTTAGTTTTAATAGTTTTGTCTTTTAAACAAAATGTATGTGGTTGCTATAGTGGGCAAAGGTTCCCCTGGCTCATGGTGTCAGTCATAAGGAGAAAGCGAGAAAATCTGTTTTCTATTCTCTGGAATTTCAAATGAGAGGTAATCTTATAGAAACACATTGAATTCTTAGATGGCTAAGTGGATGTGGGAAGGATACTTTCCTTTAGTGGAGGAATCTTGATCAAAAGTCACAGGCTGAAAATAAAGGAACAGGCTAAACCATATTGGATTGATTACAAGAATATGGTAAGCTAATATGCAGTGAATCAGTTGGACCTCCTGTGGACAGAGGGCTGTCTCGTTTCGCACATGCTTTTTTCGTCTTGGTGGGCTTGGTTTGTCACTCCCACAGTGTAAGTTGCCCAGCGTGTACCGTTACTAACGTGCCTCAGTAAAATTTAATTGTAGTACTTCATTGAAATTCGTGTTCTGCACAGGCCGCTTAGAGCTGAAATGCAGAGAAAGTTCTTTACTCAGATTGATGGATGTTTGAGGAATTGAGGAGAAGCTATGACCTTGTCAAATGGCAGAGCAGGTTCTGGGGCTGAACTTTCCTGCTATTTCTAACACGCAATCTGCTGAAGGAACTCAGCAGGAACTGTTGATGCTTCAGGGCGAAAACTTGCGTCAAGACCTGATCAGGATCTCTTGTGTAATTGGTTAACATTACTTAGTAAGGTCACAAGTGGCCAGGGGTGACCGTTACCCATGGTAGAGGCTGGAAGTGAGGACGTATAAAGGTGATTTTTTTTTTGTTGAAAGTATGATAAACTGGTTGAGTAAGATCCTGACAGGATATGCATTGAGAGAATATTTTAATGAGCATCTTCAGGAAGACTTTAAGAGCAATGGGGCTGGGAATGTTTTCCTTATCTTTGTTATGTACTTGTCACACTAAGTGGATGCAGGGTTCACATGAACAATTTTTATTTTCAGAACTGCCAGATGAAGATCGGGAGCGGTGGGACAAGTTTGTGCTGGGATCACTCTCTGACATGAACAAGAAGAACACTGTTGATTTGGTGAGTGCCATACTGTTACCTGAGGGTTGCAGGCCTGTGATGAATCACTGCCACCTCGTTTGGCTGAACATCACTGTGGATTTAATTTTGCCAAAGGTTCTGTGCCTCAAGGTATCGGTGTCATGAAATTCGCTGTTTTATGCCAGCAGTGTAGTGCAAGACATAAACAAATCTTTTAAGTAACAATAAGAAATATATAAAAAATAATTAATGCAAAAAGAGAGAAAAATAGTGAAGTAGTGTGTTTGTAGCTTCATGGACCATTCATAAATCTAATGGTGGGGGGAAGAAGCTGTTCCTAAAATTTTGAGTGTGCGACCTTGTGCTCCTGTACCACCTCATTAGCAGTAGTAACGAGAAGAGGGCATGTCTCAGAGGCTGCATTCTGAGGATGTAACTTCTCCTCGAAGTAACTTGACAGGGCACAGTACCACAAATTATTCACTATCTCACTCAGATGCCTGTTTTGAATCTTCATCCCTTTCAGTGTAGGCATGCCATTCCATGGAAGGAATTGCGGGAAATTCCAGTTGTGTACAATCTTTCCACCCAGGTTGCTGGATTTTAAGTGGGAACCTTTCCTGATTATTTTACAATTTTAGTGTCTACTGACTGTAAGTTGAGGACCAATAATCAAAATGTGTTAATGTGTCAAAATAAATTTTGGTTTAGATTTTGACCTGCAACAGACCTGTTGAGTCTGTGCATTTAAAGCAGTCATTTCTGGGGAGGGTGGGCAGGTGCTAGTGTTGGCCTTTCTTCATTTGTCAGGGTTGTACTCTGATGTGGAATACGTGTAGGCATATCAACCACAATGGCACACAGGAAAGGCGGAATGACAAACGCTGGAATAGACCAAAGAGACAGGAGCAGAATTAAACCATTTGGCTCATTTAGTCTGATCTGCCATTCAGTCACAGCTGATGGTTTTTTTCAACCCCTTTCTCCCTGTAGCCCATAAGCCCCTTACCAACCAAGATCTTAACAATTTAAGGTAAATCAATTTCTGCCTTAAATATGTCCACAGACATGCCCTTAAAAGCCTTTCTGCACTGAACTCCATAGATTCACCACCCTCTGGCTGAAGAATTCCATCTCATCTCATTTTTAAAGGGACACCCCTTTATACTGAGCTGTACCCTCAAACCCTGGACTCTTACCAATGGAAGCATCTGTTCTTATGACCACTCTATGCAGGCTTTCCTGTGTCTGATAGGCTTCAATGAGATCCGCACTCATCCTTCTGAACTCCAATGAGTACAGGCCCAGTAATGTCAGATGCTTCTTGCACTAAACCTCCTCTGGATCCTGACCAGAAATAGCACACCTTTCCTTGGATAGGGGGCCAAAATTCTTCACAGCATTGTAATGCTCTGCTGGAATCTGGATCAACAAACAAAATGCTGGAAGAACTCAAACAACAGGAATTCTACAGAAGGGTCTTAGCCTGAAACGTCGACTGTACCTCTTCCTAGAGATGCTGCCTGGCCTGCTGCGTTCACCAGCAACTTTGATGTGTGTTGTTGGAAGAACTCAGCATGTTGAGCAGCATCTGTATGGGTTGGGAGCAGGGAGGGAACTGTCCTTGTTTCAGGTCAAAACCCTGCGTCAAATAAAGTAGGCACCATATCAATGTATTTCTTGTTTGAAGCTGGTCCGTCTTCCTGGTTGCACAATTAGGAGGTGTTACTCCCACTCCAATGTCAGCAGCTTTTCCTTCTATCTTCTGCTTTGCCAGGATAAAGTGTCCTCTCTGACATTGAGAGTAGCTTCAGGCATTTGGAGCTCTGTTGCCGTGAGTCATTGTGACAACCTTGTGATTTTAGAACAAAGTGCTTTAAAAATGCAAATATTTAGAATGCAGATATTGTTGGAATATATTTTGGCTTTGCTACATTAGTTTTACTGTAAATAAAATTGACGTTTATTATTCAGGTAAATATGCGGAACCTACACTCCTCAAGTGACGACGATGAAAATGATCTGAAAGAATTCAGCTTTCCTCAGGAGGCTGTTTTGCAGCAGGTAAGAACCACAAACAGCATGGGCTGCAGTTCTCACAATATTAAAGCATGGAGCCTGGAAATAACAAGTAGATTAGAGAGCATCTTTAGAAGGAGAAATATTAAGTCCTGACTTTTCATCAGTTCACATATTTTCTTCGTCCCTTACCATTCTCCTCCTTCCCCTGCTCAGCCTCTTCTGTCTTGTGCCCAGTGTTGGACACGTTAGTTCAGTCCCAACTGGAGTGATGTTTTAATGATTTAAAATAACTTGCTGTTTTTGACTTTATGGCTCTGTTTACAAAACCTGAGATCTTGTTTGTTTTTATGTATCGCTTCATTAAGACTACCCTACAACCTTCAAGGATTTGCAGGCAATCACCTCCAAGTCTTTTCTTGCATACTTTTTTTATATTTAAGAAAAAGGGTATTCATCGAAGTACAGGAGTTGGGATGTTATGTTTAAGTTGAATGAGATGTTGGTGAGGCCTAATATGGAGTATTGTGTGCAGTTCTGGTCACTTACCTACAGGAAAAATATCAGTACAATTGAAGGATTGCAGAGAAAATTTACAAGAATGTTGCTAGGACTTGAGGTCCTGAGTAATAGGGAGAGCTTGAATAGGTCAGGACTTCCCTGGAGCATAGGACAAAGAGGGAGATTTGATAGAGGTATACAAAATTGAGGGGTAATTGCAAGCAGGCTTTTTGCACTGAGGTGTTTGAGACTAGAACTAGAGGTTATAGCTTAAGGATGAAAGGTGAAATATTTAAGGAGAACCTGAGGGGGAACTTTTTCATTCAGAGTGGTGCGAGTGTGGAACGAACTGCCAGCGGAAGGGATGGATGCAGGTTTGGTTTCAGCATTTAAGAGAAATTTGAATAAGCCCATGATTGGGAGGGGTTTAGAGGTCAGGTGCAGGTCGATGGGACTAGGTGAAATAATAGTCTGCATGGACCAGATGGGCTGAACGGCCCATTTCTGTGCTGCAGTGCTCTTTGTCTCCAAAAAGTTCATGTTGTATCTCTTCATTCCTCCTGCAATGTAGAGAAAGTTTCCCTTTTTGAAACTTGCCTGCCCATTCTAACAACCCGTGTGTCGTCTTGAAGCCATTTACAGACTTCCTCAGGCACTGCACTTTTAAATTTCAAGTCTTATGAAATGGTGCCTGTGCCCCCACATCCAAGTCATGAACTGTTATGATGGTACTGAAGTCTGGGGTACTGCCTTGTATGCAACCCTCACCAAAGAAGCATTTCCTTTTCTATGTACTTAGTTGTGCAGCAGTCTTTGCGCACCAGCTCGGGGCGACGGAGTTTGAAGTTCAATCCCAGCATTCTCTGTGTGTCCACCCATGGAACATACGGGTTTTCCCTGGGTGCTTCAGTTTCCTCCTAGTCCAGACATATTAGGTAGATTAATTGGTCTTTGTAAATTGTCCCACGATTAGGTTGTGTTAAATCGGGGTTGTTGGTTCCTGAGCAGCGTGGCTTAAAGGGCCAGAAGGGCCTATTCTGTGCTGCATCTCTAAGTAAGTAAATAAATGGCTAAATCAGTCAATCTACAGTAGGCAGTTTGACTGATTCTTGTATCATTAGCTAATGGAACACTTATTACTCTTCCATGTTCAAGATTCAAATTATTTATCATGTGTACATTGAAGCATACTGAAATGCATCATCATTTGTTTCTGTTATATCTGGAATTGACTTTTTTTTTGGCGTGTGCTTGCGTGTCTGTGCGTCCGTGATGGTGTCTTTTTCATGGCTTTTACAAGGCACGGAGCGAGAGAGAGAGAGAGACTGTGTGGTGCGCCACTCCTCACAGACATTTCGCAGTATTTTTCCCTTTATTTTACAAGGTCGAGTTGCGATCTCAACACTCAACCCAGCACGGATGGAAAGCGTACTCGGGAGTGGACCCGACTGGTTTAGAACCCGGGAACCTCCGCTCCCGGGTCTGGCGCCAATGTCATTCCGCCACCAGCCGGCCCGGAATTGACTATTCTAATGCTTGCTTAACTGACCTCATCTTCCCGTCCTTCAGTTTGAGTTCATCCAAAATTTTGTTTGGAACCAACAATTACAGATACACCTGACAACCATTTGCTTTAAAATTTCAAATTAATTGTTTTGCAAACTATTTCAAAGTCTCTCTCCCTTGTATTCATTTCAACATCTCTGGCCCTTCAGCTTTCCTAAATCTCTTCAGACCTTACACAAGTTCTCAGTTGTAACCAGTGGCTGCCTTGGACAAACTATGGAATTCTCTCCCTAATTCTCATTGCCCCTCCATCAGCATCTTTTTCCTTTTACAAGAATCCAGTCTGTTGCTAGCAGTTTGCCTTATGATGTCCCCATGCTCCATTTAAATCTACTGTTCACTTGTGAAAATTGAATAATGGTCAAAACATGCTTCACCTTCAGTTAACAGGCATCTGTCCTAAAGTCTCCTCATGCTTGGTGTCGATTTCTTTTGATAATGCTTGGGCTGAAGTCAATTACTTTGTTAAAGATGCTAAGTAAATACAAGCAGTTATTGTCAAATTAGGCAAATTGACTAGATGGATTTGGTCTCTGTCCAATGGTGACACTGTAGTGTAGTGGATAGTGAAATGCTGTACAGCACCAGCAGTCGAAGTTCAATGTTACCACTGTCTGAAAGGAGTTTGTACTTTCTCCCCGTGACTACATGGGTTTCCTCCCACATTCCAAAGACTTCTGAATTAGTAAAGGTATACTGTGTTGTCACTGGAAGCTTAGTGACACTTGCAGGCTGCTTCAGCACAAATTCATACTGCGTTGATCATTGACACTAATGCCACATTTCACTGTATGTTTTGATGTACATGTGACAATTACAACTAATCTAACCCAATGTTCTATTGATGTCATTTACTGAAGTGATACTGAGCCTCAACAGACGGGTCTAATCTTTGATGCCCAGTTTGCACTGAGTTGCTACTTAATACTAACAGTCATCACTTTGTGTCCACCTCTCAGTGTTAAAGATGAATATAATGCAAAGTGGATGAGGTGGCCTTGTCAAGATCTGCAAGATATTTTTTGTTCCAGGGTTGTGGATGTTAGTCATAGAGTCATACAGTACAGAAAAGTCCTTTCACCTGCCGCATCCATACTGATCAACAATTATCATTATGAAACTGATTTTTAAAAATTAAGTTCCAGATTGATTTTCTTTAATATAAATAATTCCCTGGCTGCCATTGATGGGATTCAAATTCCCGTCTCTGGTTTTGATCCAGAGCGAGTCCACTAACTTGTGATAAGTATGCACTGAATCAGGTTCAGATCTGATGACCCCAGAATTGAGCAACTCTGGTGCTCTCTCTCAAAAGTTTTTTCTTGAGATTTCTCAGAACCAGCAAATTTGGCATAGTCCTTCAGGCAGGCACGGCTTTTTATTCTCACTTTAGACCCTGTAATTATTTGAATACTCAAGATATTCAGGATATATTGTGAATATAGTTGAAATGCTCTGTCTCTCTCCCCCCCAAATACCAAGACATAAGAGCAGAATTGGGCCACTTGGCCCATCAAATCTGCTCTGCAATTGATTATGGCTGATCCACCCCCTATCCACCCCATTCTCCTGCCTTCTCCCCATAACCTTTCACACCCTGGCTTATCAAGAATCTGTCAAACTTCGCCAATGACCTGGCCTCCAGCCACCTGTGGCAAGGAATTCCACAAATTTATCACGCTTGGCTAAAGAAATTCCTTATTATCTCCATTCTAAAGGCTGATTTATACTTGTGCGTACGGGCTACGCCGTAAGCCTGATTTATACATTTGCGTAGCCCTACGCCGTAGCGAGTATGCGTAGTAGTGTCTGCCTTGCTCTGCAAATCATCGCCAAAACGCTAGTTGGCGATGGAGTTTCTATGCCACTGTTGAGTTTCTTCGTGAGAGACATGGACGAGGAAATGCATTTCAAATATTTTCAGATGTCGGCAGGTAGATTTGACATCCTCCCGACATCATCTCCAACCATTTATTTCGCATCAGTGTACAGACATGGCGGAGGAAAGCAACCGGAAATGCATAGGAGGAAATGCGATGCTACCAAGAGGACCAATCACAGTTGTTGCGGTCTGCGTTGCCGCGATGCGTGAGTTACATTTTTTGGGGAGATGCACGTCACCCTATGGCGTAGGGTACGCGGTACCTACAGCATACATTTGATGCAGAAGCATGGTTTGTTGCCTCCCGGGTGCCAGGGTCTGGGATGTCTCTGACTGGGTGCACAACGTCCTGGTACAAGAGGGAAAGCAACCAGAAGTCGTGATACATGTTGGCACCAACGACATAGGCAGGAAAAGGGATGAGGTCCTGAAGTATGAGTTTTGGGAACTAGACAGAAGGCTGAAGAACAGGACCTGGAGGGTGGCGTTCTCAGGATTGCTGCCAGTGCTACGTGACAGTGATGATAAGAATTGGAGGAGTTAGCAGTTGAATGTGTGGTTGAGGAGTCGGTGCAGGGGGCAGTGTTTTAGATTTTTGGATCATTGTGATCTCTTCTGGGGAAGTTGGGACCCGTACAGATTGGATGGGTTGCACCTGAACTCAAGGGGGAGCAATATCCTTGCAGGTAGGTTTGCTAGCGTGATTCAGGAGGGTTTAAACTAATGTGCAAGGGGGATGGGATCTGGAGCAATAGAGCGGTGAAAGAAGTGCATGGAGTAAAGTCAGATCTAACATATAGAGAGGGTTTGAGGAAAGAGAAGCAGAATAAAGGGTGTAAAGGTAGGAAGGTAGAAGGGCTAAAGAGTGTGTACTTCAATGCAAGAAGCATCAGGAATAAAGGTGATGAACTGAGAGCTTGGATACACACATGGAATTATGATGTAGTGGCCATTACAGAGACTTGGCTGGCACCAGGGCAGGAATGGATTCTCAATATTCCTGGATTACTGTGCTTTAAAAGGGATAGAGAGGGTGGGGAGAAAGTGGGGGTGGCATTACTGGTCAGGGATACTAATACAGCTACAGAAAGGGTGGGTAATGTAGCAGGGTCCTCTTTTGAGTCAGTATGGGTGGAAGTCAGGAACAGGAAGGGAGCAGTTACTCTATTGGGAGTATTCTATAGGCCCCCTGGTAGCAGCAGAGATACCGAGGAGCAGATTGGGAGGCAGATTTTGGAAAGGTGCAAAAATAACAGGGTTGTTATCATGTAAACACGAGGAATTCTGCAGATGCTGGAAATTCAAGCAACACACATCAAAGTTGCTGGTGAACGCAGCAGGCCAGGCAACATCTCTAGGAAAGAGGTACAGTCGACATTTTGGGCCGAGACCCTTCGTCAGGACTAACTGAAGGAAGAGCTAGTAAGAGATTTGAAAGTGGGAGGGGCGGGGGAGATCCAAAATGATAGAAGACAGGAGGGGGTGGGATGGAGCCTCCTGTCCCATGATCCTCTCATATCCCTTTTGCCAATCACCTGTCCAGCTCTTGGCTCCATCCCTCCCCCTCCTGTCTTCTCCTATCATTTTGCAATTTTCTAGTCCTCTGGAACCGTGCCAGAATCTTGGTGTAGTCCATCTAGTCCAGGTGACTTTTCTACCTTCAGACGTTTCATCTTCCTAAACCCCGTCTGCTTAATTTTAGAAACTGCATTCACTTCTGCCCCCTGACACTCTTGAACTTCCAGCATAGCGTCTTTCACAATGAAGACTGATGCAAAATGCTCATTCAGTTCATCCGTCATTTCCTTGTCCCCCATTACTACCTATTTTTCCCACTGATCTGATATCTACTCTCACCTCTCTTTTACTCTTTATATACGCGAGAAAACATTTGGTATCCTCTTGATATTATTGGCTAGCTTACCACTTTATTTCATCTTTTCCCATCTTATGGCTTTTTTGGTTGATTTCTGTTGGTTTTTGAAAGCTTCCCATTCCTCTAACTTCCCACTAATTTTTGCTCTATTATATGCCCTCTCTTTTGCTTTTATGTTGGCTTTGACTTTCCCTGTTAGCTACAGTTGTGTCATCCTGTCTTTGGAATAATACTTCTTTGGGATGTATCTATCTCCTGTACTGCCAAATTGCTCCCAGAAACTCCAGCCATTGCTTTTCTGCAATCATCCCTGCTCATGTCCCCTTCCAAACAACTTTGGCCAGCTCCTCTCTCGTGCCTCTGTAATTCCCTTTACTCTACTGTAATACTGATACATTTGACTTTAGCTTCTCCCTCTCAAATTGCAGGGTGAACTCATATTTTGATCGCTGTCTCCTAAGAGTTCCTTTACCTTAAACTCCCGAATCAAATATGGTTCATTACACAGCACCTTATCCAGAATAGTGGAATCACCTCAAGTGCTCTAAATAGCCAGCTCTCATAGGCATTCTACAAATTCTCTCACTTGGGATCCAAAAGCAGCCCCAACCTGATTTTCCCAATCTACTTGCATATTGAAATCCCCCATGGCTATCGCAACATGCACTTTCTATCTTCCAGTGTAATTTGTAGCCCACATCCTGGCTACTGTTCGGAGGCCTGTATGTAACTCCCATCAAGGCCTTTGTACCATTGCAATTCGTTAACTCTCCACACAAGAGTCCTACACCTTCCGATTCTATGTCACCTCTTTCTAGGGATTTGATTTCATTTTTTTAATCAACAGAGCCAGGCTACCCCTCTGCCTACCCACCTGTCCTTTCATTGCAATGTGTATTCTTAGATGTTAAGCTCTCAACTATAATCTTCTTTCAGCCATGATTCAGTGATGGCTAAAACAATGTACCTGCCAATCTGCAAATGCGCTGCAAGATCATCTGTTTTATTCGGTGTATGGCATGCATCCAACTATAACACCTTCAGTCCAGTATTCATTGCCACTTTTGATTTTTATCTCCCTGTTACACTGCAGATCATCTCACTGACTGCAATCCTCTGTCCTGTTTAACCTCTTGCTTTTTGTAATTTATTTTTTATTAAATTTCATCATCAGACAAATATTTCCATAAGATACATTCAGATACTGTACATATATATCATATAATCATATTTGTCACAAATCTTCACATAATTATCTGAGGTATACACTTATAGGAAGGAGAGGAAAGAAAGAACAATCGAAAGAAGAAAACTATGTACAGAGTAGGGAGTGATCTTTTTTTAACAACATATTCATTGACTCATGGGAATAAATTCAGGTCTATGAGGTGTTGTGTAGTTAAACCATTTTCTCCAGTATGAATAAAATTGTTCCAACTTATGATTAACAGATGCTGTTATCTTCTCCATTTTGTAAATGTCCATTTAAAGTTGGGCTCTCCTGTGATAACCATTTCCTGGTAAGGGTCTTTTTACCAGCCACCAGCAGTACATTCATTAAATATTTATCTCTTTTCAACCATTCTTGAGGTATATACTCAAAATATATGGGCTTACTCTCTAAGGGTATTTCACATTTAAAGATGTCTTGTAGGGCATTATGTATTCCACTTTTCTCAATGCTGAGTCCTGGAGATGATGGCTATCAGGATGAGTGAATCATTTAAGGATTTTTAAAGATAAAGGTTAGCTTTGTTTGTCACATACGTCAAAACAAACAGTGAAATGTGTCATTTTGTGTCAGCGACCATCACAGTCAGAGGATGTGCTGGGGGCAGCCCGCAAGTGTCACCATGCTTCTTGCGCCAGTATAGCATTCCCATAGCTTGCTAACCTAATCTGTACATCTTTAGAATGTGGGAGGAAATGAGAGCACCTGGAGGAAGTCCATTTGGTCATGGGAGAATGTGCAAACTCCTTATACACAGTAGTGGGAATCTAACCCAATCTTACAGCTAGTACTGTAAAGCATTACGCTGACTGCTGCATTTCTGTGCTGCCCCAATTTAAATATGATTCCACAAATTAATAGGAAGACATGAGCCCACAGAGTTTCTGATGCTCATGTCAAGTACTGTTATAATTAGTCTGCAATTATTTCTGTTTTGATTCTCTGGTGATAATTTTATAATCAGTACTTGTATCCAAACTGTGATCTTGCAGGCATTCTCAGACTATCAGGTTCAACAGATGACCTCCGCCTTTATCGACCAGTTTGGCTTCAACGATGAAGAATTTGCTGAGCAGGAAGAAAGTGTCAAGTTAGTTCTGTTCATTGTTTTGACTATTTCCACAGATGAATCACATGGGAAGATAATTCTAAGTGATTGTTAGAAGAGGTATACTGAATGTCTAGCACTTCCTCATGGGCAGGTAGAGGTAAAATTATGGTAATTACAGGTGAGACATTTACATAAGTCATTTTGAGGTTGGATGTCAGCATGTTGTAGACTCAACCAGCTCCATCATGGGCACTAGCTTCTCTACCATTGAAGACATCTTTAAGAGGCAGTGCCTCCAGAAGGTGACATCCATCACTAAAGACCCTCATCATCCAGGACATGCACTCATCTCGTTACTACCATCAAGGAGGTGGTACATGGAGCCTGAAGATACACACTCAACATTTTAGGAACAGCTTCTTCCCCTCCTCCATTGGATTTCTGAATAGCTCATGAATATTATCTCATTATTTCTCTTTTACACTATATTTTTTCCATCATATCTTGTAATTTTTTATGCCTTGCTCTGTAAAGCTGCCACAAAAACAACAAATTTCACAACATTTGTCAGCAATAATAAAGCTGATTCTGATTCTGAATGTGGAATGCTGTCAGGAAGTAGTTGTCAAATTGTTTGTTCACAAACACAATCCAAGTAGCTTATTGGAATCTTATAAAAGTTGGAAGAAAACAAATGGCCTATAAGTGTGCAGTTTCTCTACTTTATCTCCACCTACTACATTAGGCTCCTACATTTGTGTGAATCCCTCAGAATCCATCACTAAATGAGGCAAACCTATGGGGTGGGGTGAAAGAGAATGTTTGCACTCCAAATGGGCTTAAATCTCAGCTTTGGGTCTTCCCCTCGACGCCAAGTGCTGTAATGCAGAAATGCAGAAGAGGTGAATTTTGATCCATTGAACTAATGAGCTTCAGGTTTGGTGGGGGGGGGGGGGTGGAATTTGAGATATTTTAGGATGAAGGTTGATGATATCCAGAGATGTTGAAATATGAAGAGTTTAATAGGTTAAGCCAATCGGTGTTTTGCTAACCAGAGGGCATAAAATATGTTCTTTGAAGCACTGTCAGTTATCATAAACTCTACTAGTAGAATGATAAAATCCATAATTAAATTGGCAGTATGTGAGCATTTTGAAAATAAAATTGAAATAATGGTCTGCATATAGTGACAGTGTTATGATGGAGATGACTGGGTAATTGCCCCTGTCAGTCAAGCCTAATGACCACGGTTTTAAGTGAGAGATTGTTTTTATGGACATTATTTGTCAAGTCAAGACAAGTTGCTTTTTATTGTCATTTCTTTTTTTTAATTCAAATTTTTTATTATTATTTATTCTTATTTTACAAAGCAGCACAGTATATCACAGAGCAGATACAGTACAGCATATTTACACAGCCATCCTCTGACAGAAAAACAAATAAAACTTACAGACAGAAAGAAGTTCTAATTTAAGTTTAAATTAACATACAACCAAAATTGATCCCACGCGTCTTGCACTTTTCCCTCACTGTTAATTCTTTCCAACATGTGTTCATGTGATGAAATCTTAGTGATTTCCTCAGTCCATTCCTTCACACTGGGACATCTATTTTATTGTCATTTCGACCATAAACTGCTGGTACACAGTAAAAGCAAAACAACGTTCCTCCAGGACCATGTTTGCCATTTGCTTGGAGTTAACTGTAAACTCTTTAAATTGAGCCCCTTCTGAGTAAGTCAGCATACCTTACTGCACAGTTGATTGTTTGTGATGATCCATCTGATATCTTGGCACAACGTGCAACAGGCCCTCTCCCGTGATGGTTTTGTGACCGTGAAACGAGTGTGCATTGTAAGATGTGGATTTACCAGCAGTCATATTGTTTCTGTTTTTCCATCTTGTTATGGCTTAATGTTTTAGAAATTAGTTTCACCCAAGCTAACTTTTCATGTTCAGAGGTAAATATTGATGATCTTCTGTTTGCTGTTTGATCAACAGCTCCCCATTTGAGAGAGCAGCTAATATCAGCTTTGTGTTCGATGCCAACAGTGATGGTGTGAGTATAACTTGAAGATGCTTTAAACAGTTTCACAGGCATATTGTGCAATGGCTATTAAGTATGACTATATCCCTTTGCTTGACTCCTTTTGATTTACTGAAAATACGAAGGTTTTAATGAATCCATAGTTTATGAAAATAAAATTTTGGAGGATCAGAATGCCATCCTACTAAAGCTGATATCCTGTAAAAGGAATTGCTTTAATTATCTTGATTATATTTGTTTGATATTTGGTTTATTTCACACCATTTAACAGTGGAATTTGCCAATCTGTTAATCAAGGTGACAATTTGCAAACTTTTTCCCTACTAGTGTGCTACACTAATCAGTGGTATGGTACAAGTTTCTGTTTCTGATCACTGATGACAAGCTTGCACAGGAACAGGCCCTTTGGCCCTCAGTGTTGTACCAAACCAAATAAATTAGGATTTAAATAAATAAATCAACAGCCAACTAATCTCCTCTGCCTGCACAATGTCCACATCCTTCTATTTCTCTCGATTCGAGTGCCTATTCAAGCATCTCTTAAAAATCCTTAATGTACCTTCTACTACCCCAGGCAGTGCATTCCAGGCACCCACCACTCAGTGGGGGGGTGGAGAACTTGCCCCTTACATCTTTAAAATGACTACCTCTCACCTTAAATGCATGCCCTCAACAATGAGAAAAAGATGCTGTCTGTCTATTCTATCTATACCTCTCACAATTTTATAAACCTTATCAGATCTCCTCTCAGCCTCCGCCGCTCCAGAGAAAACAACCCAAGTTTGTCCAACCTCTCGTTATAGACCTGTCTTTTCAACCTCTTCAGCACCCTCTCCAAAGCCTCGATATCTTTCCTGTAATGGGGATACCAGAACCGTAGGCAGCACTCCAAATGTGGTCTTACTAGAGTGTAATACATATGCAACGTAATTTCCTGACTACTTGAACTCAAAGCCTCAAAAATAAACCTTGAAGTTAGTTATCTCCTGCCCTCATTAGCCAAAAAGTAACTTTCAATTTAGTTCCAGCATCATATCTGTCATTAGGTAATGAATATTACACCAGGAATTTAACTGGTTATTCATGGCAGTGGTTGATTCACTGATCCACCAAGAGTGAAGATGAGCAGTCTGAAATCATTAGCATGTCAAATACTTTATTCAAATAGTGATCAGCAGCTGCTGATTTCCATGTTGAAACCTTACAGAGAAATTGCTAATAATCACTACCTAGTTGAAATATTTTAAGTGATACTGGAATGCAAGTGCAATTTTCTTCATTCTGCCTCTCAGCCAAACACCAGCCTGTTTGAGGAGTGTTGGAAGGAGCGAATACGGCAGTTCAACGACGACGAAGGCTCGGATGAGGATGAAGTGTGGCAGGAAAAGGACCTGCACTTCGCAGCGGATGCTCACCGTGTTACCAGGTGTGTGGTTTTTGTCACTGCAAGAGCTTTTTCACCTTCCTCTCCTGAGTGTAGGTGGTGTGGGGTTATAAGCAGCAGCAACCATTCTGTAAACTCTCAAAGTCTGGAGTTTAGGGTAGAATGAGACTCCTTCCTTTGTCTACATTCTTTCATGGCCACTGACTTTTGGGCAGTATTTTTCCTAGCAGCTCACATAAAGTGCTGCTCCTAGCAGATCAGGTAGCATCTACGAAGGGGAATAAACAGTCGATGTTTCGGGCTGAGATCCTCATCAAGACTGGAAAACAAGGGGGCAGAAGCCAGAATAAGAAGGTTGTTGGGGGGGTGGGGGGGGAGAGATGGCACCAGCAACCAATGGCGACATCTTGCAGACAGCTCACAAAGCTACTAGATATTCTTCTTTGAAATATACTTCTGAACTACGATTGATTGCAGCCTCTAATTGCCCTTTTAAGGATGTATTTTTGAGCCAACTCAACAATCTGGTGCTTTTGCGACCTCTTGGGGGATTCAGTGTGGATGAGAGCGGAGAGTGCAGGTACAGCCATCGCTGGGGGTGTCTGCATCGATTTCCGATGGTGGGACACAATCCCATGGTCAGCTGCGTTACTCCGTGCCCATTAAAGCGTTGAGCAAGATTAAAATTGTCGAGGACAAGAGTGGAAAATGAACAGGTGTTCAGCTCTGTTTGCCTGTGTTTGACCGATCTCCCCTTCTTCTCGCTGCTGCCATCAAGCAGAAGGTGTATCAGTCTTGGATCCCATGCCGCCGGTTTCAGGAACAGCTGTTACCCTGCAGCTGTCGGGCTCCTGGACAGGCTTCACTTGCCTCAGCGGCTCTCTGCCTATGGACTCACTTTCAGACACTCTGCTTTTAATGTTATTTGTTTACTTTTTATTGTTTGCATGATTTGTTCTTTTTTCACACATTGGGTGTTTGATGTTCCTGTTGTGTGGAGATTTTCTTTAAAACTGTTCTATTGCGTTTCTTTGTTTTGTGGCTGTCTGCGAGAAAAGTAATCTCAAGGTTGTACACCTTATACATTCTTTGATAACTAATGTACTTTGAACTTAGAGGGAAAGGGGTACAAGCTGACAGGTAATCTCTAAGACTAGATGACGAGGAAGATGGGTGGGTGGGGATGAGGTAAGAAGCTGGGAGAGGATAAGTGGAAGATGTAAAGGGCTGAAGAAGAAGGAATCTGATCGGAGAGAGCAATGGATCATGGAAGAAAGAGAAAGAGGAGGGAAACCAGAGGGAGGTGATGGGCAGGTGAGCAGAAGAGGCGTGAGAGAGGCACTTCTTGCTGAGTTCCTCAAGCATTTTGTGTGTGTTGCTCAAGATTTTCATCTACTGAATCTCAAAGGTTCAAAGTAATGAGCTACGGTTAGGGATTTCTTGTATTTATGATTTACTGCTTCACTTTGAAGTTTCTTCGAGGTATGCCTACCCTGAAGAAGTTTAAGTCTTCTCATTGGGATTTCAATGAGACCCTCTTTCCCCCCTCTGTGATCTCTGCTGCTCTCTGACTCTTCAACCTCATCCCCCTTACCCCACCTTCTTATTCTGGCTTCTACCCACTTTCTGAGTCTCAGCCCAAAACGTCAACTGTTTATTCCCCTCCATAGATGTTGCCTGACTTCCTGAGTTCCTCCAGCATTTTGTATGTAATACTCAAGTTTTCTAGTAATCTGCAGAATCTCGTGCACTTATGCCTCTACGCAACTGATGCTGAAGTCCAACTCAGTCCTAATACTGATAGAGTTTTTAGTACCAGTCTTTATTTCTCAGGATATAGAACACTACCACCATACAGACCCTGTGGCTTATGATGTTGGGCTGATTATCTGACCTACTCTAAAATCAATCCTTCCCTCTGTTACGTACCCCGTAACTGGGTTGCCAAACCAGCAGAAATGGACCACTTAGTTGGAGTCTGGATTATTGGAACTAAGAAAGTTTTATTAAAGAAATAAGTAACACAGTACTCTAATCACAAGGATATAAATGCAACAGGTTAGCAATGATAAAACACACATGTACACAGAACTAGGATAATAGGAATCAATCAAGCTCTATCGCAGCCTAGGGGTAAAATGATCAGTCTCAAGTGACGCAGAGTTCAGTTCAGCTGAGTACAGTTCGCAGGAATCTGTTGGAGAGAGAGAGAGAGAGAGAGCGAATATGCAAATTTCTGATTCAAACAGACCTTTGATGTTCCTCGCAGTTAGCTTTCGGGCGAGCCCTTTTACTGTCTTCTGAGGTCACCAACTGTGACCCCTCTGTTTCGGATACGATTGTTCTTCCGTGGTGAACCCGGCACCCAGACAAGGGCGGGCACACACACCAGGTTCCCGCCGATCGTCATCTTTTCACCCTGTGCGTCTATGGTCGGTCCCGTGACCAGACCTCCAAACTCGCACCAACTTGTGGGGGCACACCGCACTTCCAGGGACTTGTTATCTCGTGACCTCTTGGTGTCTGTCGTGCCTTAGCGAACCTGTTCCTTTTATCCCCCTGCTGGGGTATCGCCTGTCCATCAAACTTCAAACAGTTCAGGTTCAAAGCGACCGGTCTGTCAATACTTGGAACTGTGTCTCTTTTTGTTAATCTCTCTCTTCTCTCATTAACATTTTGAACACTTCTCCCTTTGTCTCTCTTATCTCTCTCATCAGCATCAATCTTCTGATAACTTGGTTTTTCGTCACACCTCCTACATGTGCCCATCTCAGAGATTCTTAAATGTCCCTAATATATCTTACTCTCTTCCTCTACCACTATTCTGGAAGGGTGTTTCATGCACCCATCACTCTGTGTTTAAAAAAAAAACACACACACACACACACACACACACTTATCTTTGGCATCTCCCCCCCCCATACTTTCCTGCAATCACCTTAATATTATGCCCCCTTGTATTAGTCATTTCCATCCTGTCCACTCTATGCCTCTTGTCATCTTGTATACCCTCTACCAAATCTCATCTCATCTTCCTTCACTCCAAAGAGAAAAGTCCTAGCTCTCTAATCCAGCAGCATCCTGGTAAATCTCCTTTGCAGAATCAGAAGATAAAGGCCTAATTTTATGCCCGTGTTGCAGGAGCTCTGGAAGTACGGACAGTGAGGGAAGTAGAGACTCTGAAGAGGAAGAAGATGAAGAAGGGGGACAGATGACCATAAAGCCAACAGACTCAAGGATGGAAGCAGACCCAAGCAAAGGTGTGTGATTGATGGGATATTTGATCTAATTACACTGAAGTATGGCAGGCTACTGGTCATGGTAATGTGTTCTCTTCTGTGTCTATTGACACCAATGGGAAATAGCTGTTGTGGACTGCAAAGTAGTCCTGTGTGATCACCTGGCATTACTTATACATTTAAAGATTAGTTTTATTTGTCACATGTACATTGAGGCATATAATGAACTGCATCGTTTGCCTCAAATCAAATCAGTAGGGTCGTGCTGGGCAGTGCGCAGGTGTGGCCACACTTCTGACACCAACATAACATGCTACAAATTACTAATCTTAACCTGTACGTCTTTGGAATGAGGGAGGAAATTGGTGTATCTGGAGGAAACCCATGAGGTCACAGGGACAAGTGGAAACTCCTTACAGATGGTGACAGAAATCAAACTCCAGCCTTACAGCTGGCTGCTGTAACGCAATGTACTAATCCTATGCTCCTGTGCATCAGATGTCTGTGAATTTTCAACCACTAGGACTGTTTCTCCTAGAAAGGAAGGAAGTTGACTGTAGCAGTCTACTATCCTGTGAGGAAGTTGGTGCATTTTCTACTGCTTCTCATGTGCCTCTCAAATTAGGACTACTTATGCTAACAAGTAAAATACACGCATCTCTATAGCCCTCCCTCTGCATCAGAAGCTCTCAGGTAAAACATAGAAGGCAGAGATGCAGAGTAAAGAACACTCAACTGCATTAGTTTGATCAGTAGCACATCTGTGGTCGATGCTTATTTTCAGAATCATAATCAGATTTATTCTCACCAGCATTATGGAATTTCCTCCATGATAGAATAGTGGAGCAGACTCAATGGGCTGAATGGCCTACTTCTACAACTATGTTTCATGGTTTTATTGCATTAGTCGTGAAAGAGGAATAGCAAAGTAGCATTCATGGGCCGTTCACAAATCTGATAGTAGAGGGAACGAATTTGTTCATGAAAGGTTGAGTGTGGGTCTTCAGGCTCCTGTAGCTCCTCCCTGATGGTAGTAATGAGAAGAGGACGTGTCATGGATGATGAGGGTCCTTATGAAGGATGCTGCCTCTTTGAGACACCACTTTTGGAAGATGTCCTTGATGGTGGGGAGGCTTGTCCCCCTGTTGAAGCTAGCTGAGTGTACAACCCTCTGAAACCTCTTACAATCCTGTGCAGTGGCCTCTCCATACCAGATAGTGATGCAACCAGTCAGAATGCTTTGCATGGTATACCTAGTAATTTTCCAGTGGTGACATACCAAATCTCCTCCCATTCCTAATGAACGAGAGCTGCTGGCATGCCATTTTTATGGTTACATCAGTATATTGGAGCGATGATGGATGCTTTGAGATGTTGATGGCCAGGAACTTGAAACTGCTGACCCCTTGATGAGGACTGGTGTAAGTCCTCCCGATTTCCCTCTCCTAAAGTCCACCATCTGTTCCTTGGTCTCACTGACGTTCAGTGGTTGTTGTGACAGAACTTAACCGGCTGCTGTGTTTTGCTGCTGTAAGCCTCCTCATTGGCATCTGAGATTTTGCCAACAACAGTAGTGTCATCGGTGAATTTAGTGATGGTGTTTGAGCTTTGCCTAGCCGTGTGTTCACAGAGAGCAGAGCTTAGAGCCTCACCTAAGCACATGCCTTATACAATTCAGATGGAAGGCTGCAATTTTTTTTGAAATCTTTCAATTACTTGTACTAAGTGTAACACCCTCAAGTCTGCTAGTCTGCTGGAGAAGTCAAAGTCCAATGTCTGCGAATCCACAGGCCTGCTGGAGTGGAAGACCAAACCTGGAACTGGAGGATAATGTATCCACTTGGATATGTGGGAGGGAGGAGTGGGGCTTGTTTTGCTGTTGTTGTGTCCTATGTTGTTCTGCCAAGCATTGTGGGCATGCTATATAGGCGTCAGAATGTGCATCGATACTTATGGGCTGCTCCATCAGTTCATTAGGTTGTATTGGTAGTTAACACAAACGATGCATTTCACTGTATGTTTCAATGTACGTGTCATATATTAATCTGAATCAACATTTAAGCAATTTTACAATTATGTACATTTAGTATTTCCATTTCATAAAGCAATGTGTAAACTTTACTGAGATGTAGCTTTCTGCAGTTACATAGCACTTGCTAATACTGTAGTTAGCTCAACAGGTGACAAATGGAGTGAGGGCTATTCTGGTTCAATTCTGCTTTTAGTCAGGAGAATCCTGTCTGGTGTGTTACCAATGAAGTGTTGCTTTGATCTTCAGAATCTGGTTGGACAGCAGACTTCGATGCTGTACCTATGGCAAATAACAGTGCGAGCCAGAGTGTTGCAGATGCTGGATTTAGTGCATGGGACAACGCAGAACACGTGACATCACCGCCTCCTTTAGAAGGTTGGGCAGTATTCGCTAGCTTTGCCTCCCAGGCTGGGTAAGTGATGAAAGTGGAAGAAAATATGGTTCCAATCACAATTGAGAGAAAATCTGCAGATGCTGGAAATCCAAGCAACACACACAAAATGCTGGAGGAACTCAGCAAGGCAGGCAACATCTGTGGAAGAGTGTACTCTTTTCCATAAATGCTGTCTGGCCTGAGTTCCTCCAGTATTTTGTGTATGTTGCTTGGAAATGTGGTTCCAATTGTTTTTTCTTTTCTCCCTTCTCTTCCCTCCCTTCAAGTTTATCTGTGAACTTAGAATGTAGCATTGAACTGACTGGCTGAGGAGACCTTCAGAACAGTGGTAGATTTTGTCTTTTACTGGCGTCAGTGCATGTACTTTAGCAGGATAAGGACAAAGCACAACCATTGATTCCTTTATCCTACAACTGCAGACATTAATGCACTGACTGGGAGACAAGGCTGTGTCACACCTCCAGTGTTATTTATGGCTAGGAAAAGAGTTTTTTTCTAGCAAATGATGCAGAGTGGAGAGTATCCTAATTGGTTGTATCATGGACTGCTACGGAAACATCAGTGTCCCAGAATGGAAAAGCCTACAAGTGTGGACACAGTCCAGCCCATCACAGGCAAAGTCCTCCCCACACTGAGCACATCTAGATGAGGCACTGCCACAAGAAAGCAGCATCCATCATTAGGGTCCCTCACCATCCAGGTCATGTTCTCTTCTCTACTGCCTTCAGGAAGGAGGGACAGGAGCCTTTGGTCCCACATCACCAGGTTCAGGAACAGTTATTACCCTGCATCCATTAAGCCCACCTCAACACTGAACTGACTCCACAACCTATGGACTTATTTTCAAGGACTCTACAACTCAAGTTGTCAGTGTTATTTATTTATGTTATTTATTTATTTTAAATATTTTTGTATTTGCACAGGTTGTCTTTTTCACATTGGTTGTTTTTTTCAATCTTTGTGTAATTTTTCACGATTCTGTTGTGTTTCTTTATTCTAATGTAAATGCCTGCAACAAAATGAATCATCTGTGTAGTATATGGTGACATGTACTGACTTTGACGTTTGAACTTTGAGGTACCATAGTTTATTGTCCATGTTGAAGTGACTGGATTGATTATCTTTCTCCCTCACAAGGACCACCTGCTCAGCCCACCTCCTACCAAGACTCATTCATTCCTTTGCTGCCTCCGTATGTGGATGCTGCACTTCTTTCCTGATTAACAGCTCATCTGCTACTATACCTGTTCCAGTGATTTCAGGGCGTGTTGTCAAATGGGTTGCTTGGTTTTTGGAAGATGCACTTCTTATTAGCATAGGTGACTTTACTCACCTCAACACAGGACTCATTCCGCAACCAATGGGCTGACTTAAGGACTCTGCAACTCATGTTCTCAATATTATTTATTTATTTTTGTGTTTGCATGGTTTGTCTATTGCCTGGTTGTTTGTGTATACTTATTGATTCTACTATGAATGCCCACAAGGAAATGAATCACAGGGTAGTATATGGTGACATATATAGTAACAAGAAAAAAATAGTGTATCTTTTGCAATTACCTGGTTTTCTGCATTAATTACTCATAAAATGTGGTCTGATCTTCAGCTAAGTCATAATATTAGAAAAACACAATCTGCCTAAACTATAAACACAAACAATTGTACTTTTCATGTCTTTATTGAACACATTGCTCAAGCATTCACAGTCCAGGCTGGAAAAAGTAGGTATTTAATAGCTAGTAGAACCTCCTTTAGCAGCAATAACCACCACCAAAAGTTTCCTGTAGTTGCTGATCAGACTTGCACAATGGCAAGGAGGAATTTTGGACCATTCCTCCATACAAACTGTTTCAGTTCATCAATATTTCTGGGATACCTTGCATGAACAATCCTCTTCAGGGCATGCCACAGCATCTTAATTGGGTTAAGGTCTGAACTCTGTCTTCACCATTCCAAAACACAGATTTTCTTTTTAGACCATTCTGTTGTTGATTTACAGATCTTTCTTCAGAAGAGCAGGCTCTGTCCGTAACCTGACTTTGTGTAAGGCAAGGCACTGCTTCAACCCACACCAGCAATCTCATCTCATGACTGTGATTTGTTTAAATGGCGTACTCCGTATTGACAAGAAGAAGTACAATTGTTTGTGTGTTATTAGCTTAGACAGATTGTGTTTTGTCTGTTATTGTGAGTTAAATGAAGATCAGACCACATTTTATGAGTAATTAATGAAGAAAACCAGGTAATTGCAAATGGTTCACAAACCTTTCCTTGCATCTGTATGTATTTTAATAATAAATTCACTTTGAACTTTAATATTGATAGTTAAAGATTAGATTAGCTTAATTTATCACATGTACATCAAAACATTGAAACATACAGAGAAATGTATTGGTTTGCCTCAACTAGCACAGACCAAGGATTGCATTGGGCAGCCTGCAAGCGTCACCATGTTTCTGGCACAACACAACCTACTAACACTAAACGGTATGTCTTTGGAATGTAGGAGGAAACCAGAGGAACCCGAGTGTCATGAGGAGAACGTACTCCCTGCTGGCAGTGGCAGGAATTGAACCACAATCAGTGAAGTGTTGATGTAAAGTGATGCACTAACTGCTTTGCTACCACGCTGCCCTTAAGAATGGGATCTAGACAAAAAGAATGCTCTCCACAGATCAATCCTGAGTGTCTATATGCATAATAGCCCGTTCCAAAGAGGGCAGCCTCTTGGCAAAGTCCTGTTGGCCTTGTATCCATCTTTAATTGGAATGGGAGAAATTAGGTAGGTAAAAAATGCTGGGATGTTGCAAGTTGGGACAAGAAGATTTCAATGATTGGTTTTGGGTAATTACGAGTTAAAAAAAAAAACTTGGAGCCATCCGAACTTTAAGCAGCTTGTCATCCAACTTTGATAGTCAAGGACCTAACAGAAAGTCTACATTTTGATATTCAGCATTTGCTGTTTTTTTGTTTTTCTGAGGGTCTGCATAATATTAACGATAAACGACAAAGCAGAAAAATGTAGCAGTGGATTCTGGTGAGAAGTGTGGCACCCATCCAGGCTTCTATTAATTGGAATTAATTTCTTTCAGCCCCTCTGGACGCTTGCGAACAAACTCTCCTGTATCTATGGAAATCAATTCTGCTCCTGCCGGTGAGCTCCAGAGTAGTGGTGACGGACGTGACAAAACATCGGAAGAAAGTGAGTATTGTGGAGTATCATCAGAATCAGGTTTAATATCACTGGCATATGTTATGAAATTTGTCATGTGGTAGCAGTACATTGCAATGCATAATAATTAAAATCTGAAGTACAGAAAGTGTGTGCCACGGTGCTTATAAAAAGTGTTGAGCCCCCCCCCCCCAAAGTTTTCATGTTTTATTGTCTAACAACATTGAATCACATTCGGTTTAACTTGCCTTTTTTTTTGACACTGGTCAACAGGAAAAGACTCTTTCATGTCGAAGTGAAAACAGATCTCTACCAAGTGATCTAAATTAATTACAAATATAAAGCTAAATAATTGATTGCGCAAGTATTCACCAGTTTAATATGACAACCAAATCATCACTGGTGCATCCAATTGGTTTTAGAGTGAAGTGGAGATCTGTTTTTGGAGACCTGTGTGCAGTCAAATTGATTCAATTGATTGTTGTAAAAATATACCTGTATCTGGTGAATCAGTATCCTGACAAAAAATACACCATGAAGACAAAAGAACACTCCAAGCAACTCTGTGAAAAGGTTATTGAAAAGCACAAGTCAGGTGATGGATACAAGAGCTGAATTGACTTTATTACTTACATTCTTCATGTGCATGAGGAGTAAAAATCTTTACATTACGTCTCCTTCTAAATTTGCAATGTGCAATTTTTAGTAATTTATAATACTATGTACAACAGGACAGTCAATATAACATAGAAATACAATTGTATCAGCATGAATTAATCAGTCTGGTGGCCTGGTGGAAGAAGCTGTTGTTCCTGGCTGTTATGCTGTGGTACCGTTTCCTGGATGGCATACACACCTGTCTTTGTGAATGTCATGAATATTAGGATGTTCACATTTACAGATGCACTGGGCTGTCCGCACCACTCGGGAAGTACAGTTCCCATACCAAGCAGTGATGCAGCCAGTCAGGATGCTCTCAATTGTGCCTCTGTAGAAAGTTCTCAGAATTTGGGGGCCCATACCAAACTGCTTCAACCGTCTAAGGTGAAAGAGGCTCTGTTGTGCTCTTTTTCACAACAGAGCCAGTATGTACAGACAACAAGATCCTTGGTGATACTGAGGAACTTAAAGCTATTCACCCTCTCAACCGCAGATCCACTGATGTCTATAGGGGTTAGCCTGTCTCCATTCCTTCTGTAGTCCACAACCAGCTCCTTTGTTTTCTTGACACCACTCTGTCAGGGTTCTGACTTCTTCTCTCTGGATTGGCTCGTTATTATTTGAGATTTGGCCAATTTAGATTGGAGCTGTGGGTATACAGAGAGTAAAGGAGAAAAGTTTCCAAGTCCCTTGGAGTACAGTTAAGTCAATCAAGAAATGGAAAGAAAATGGCTCTAGGTAAATCTGCCTAGAGCAGACCACCCTCAATAACTGAGTGACCATGAAAGAAGGGGACTAGTAAGGGAGACCATCGAGACCTTTGACAACTCTGGAGGAGTTGCAAGCTTCAGTGGCTGAGATGTGAGAGACTGCGCATACAACTGTTGCCTGGGTGATTCACTAGTCACAGATTTATGGGAGAGGCAAAGAGAAAGCCACTGTTGAAAAACTCACATGAAATCTCAGCTAGACTTTGCCAGTAGGCATGTGGGAGACTCTGAAGTCAGTTTGAAGAACATTATACAATCTGATGAAACCAAAATTGAGTTTTTTTACCATTAGGCGTAAGCCAAATGCCACACACCATCAAAAACACACCATCCCTACTGTGAAGCAGGGTGGTGGCTGTATCATGCTGTGGGGATGCTTCACTGCAGCAGGCACTGGAAGGTTTGTGAAGGTAGAGGGTAAAATGAATGTAGCAAAACACAGGGAAATCCTAGAGGAAAATGTGATACAGTCTGCAAGAGAACTGTGACTTGTGGGGATATTTGTTTTCCAGCGAGACAATAACCCCAAGCATAAAGCCAAGTCTACAAAGGAATGGCCTAAAAACAACAAAGTTAATGTCGTGGAATGGCCAAGTCAGAGTCCAGGCCTCAATCCAATTGAGAATTTGTGGCTGGACTTGAAAAGGGCTGTTCACTCACGATCCTCATGTAATCTGACAGAGCTTGAGCAGTTTTGTAAAGAAGAATGGGAAAAAATTGCAGTGTCCAGATGTGCAAAGCTGATTGAGACTTATCCACACTGACTGAAGGCTATTATTGCTGCAAAAGGTGCGTCTACTAAATACTGACTTGAAGGGGGTGAGTAATTATGCCATCAATTATTTTTGTGTTTAATAATTGTAATAAATTTAGACCAAGTTATAAAAATTTGTTTTCGTTTTCACATGAAAGAGTCATTTCTTTTGATCAGTGTCAAATGAGCCAAATTAAATCCCCAGTGATTCAATGTTGTAAAACAATAAACCATGAAAACTTCCAAGGGGGTGAATACACGCGCGTGCACACATACACACACACACACACACACACACACACACACACACACACACACACACACACACACACACACACACACACACACACACACACACACACACACACACAATATACATATATATTTTGATTCTGTACAGTGCCCACCCACCATACCAGACAGTGACACATCCAGTTAGAATGCTTTCCACTGTACACCTGTAGAAATCTCCTCAAACTCCTAATGAAATACAGCTACTGTCATCCCTTCTTTATAGCTGCATCAATATGTTGGGCCTAGGATAGATCTTCAGATATGTTGACACCCTGGAACTTGAAATTGCTCACTCCGTCCACTTCTGATCCCGCAATGAGAACTTGTTTGTGTTCCCTCGTCTTACCCTTTCTGAAGTCCACACTTCTTTGAGCTGACTGATGTTGAGTGCAAAGTTGTTGCTGCGACGCCACTCAATTAGTTGATCTATCTTGTTCCTGCATGTTTTGTTGTCCTGTCTGAAATTCTGCCAACAATAGTTATATCATCAGCAAATTTAAAGATGGCATTTGGACTCCGTCTAGCCACACAGTCATGGGTGTAGAGAGAGTAGAGCAGTGGGCTAAGCACACATCTTTGAGTTGCACCAGTGTCAATTGTCAATGGGATGGAAACATTATTTCCGATATGCACACTGTCGTCTTCCAATGAGGAAGTCGAGAATCCAGTTGCAGAAGGAGGTGCAGGCATTGAATAGTTCAGGGTTATAAGTCATACTGGATCCTTTTGCTTATTATGTAGAGCTCCAATCCTTTCCTACGGATCCCATTCTACGTTGGATTCTAGTGGTGTACCCACTTCAGTTCACTCAGGACATGTACACTCATTGGCCACTCTATTATGTAGCTCCTGTGCCTTGTCGTCTGCTGTAGCCCATCCACTTCAAAGTTTGATGTGTGGTGCATTCAGAGATGTTTTACTGCACACCACTGTTGTAACGCCTGATTATTTGAGTTACTGTCAGCTTGTACCAGTCTGGCCTCTGACTTCTCTCATTAACAAGGCATTTTTACACACAGAACTGCCACCCACTGGATGTTTTCACACCATTCTCTGGAAACTAAAGATTGATATACATGAAAATCACAGGAGTTCAGCAGTATCTGAGATACTCAAACTACCCTGTCTGGCAGCAACAAACACTCCACAGTCAAAGTCACATAGATTATATTTATTTCCCATTCTGATGTTTGATTGAACCATGTCTGCATGCTTTTATGCATTGAGTTCCTGTCACATGATTGGCTGATTAGATGTGACCACTGCGTATGTGACCTCATCCTCAGAATGTCAGGAAAATTAAACTAGCAAATTATTCAATGTTTTGAACCTTTTCCTGCCTTTTGTTGCAGATTAACAACTTAATTCCATTCACTTGATTTCATATTCTGTGGTGCTTTTGCATTATAAACACCAGCAATCAATTGTTGAAAGACAATCCAGAACCAAGAGAACTACATTGACACCTCAGCTACCTGTGATTTCCACTGTCCGTTCTGCTCTTTGACGTGACTTATCACTGACAGAACCTATTTCCTGGCATAATTTTACATATTACTATTTAACTATTTATGGTTTATTATTATTTATTATTTATGTTGCAACTGTAATGAAAACCAATTTCCCCCGGGATCAATAAAGTATGACTATGACTATTATTTTGCCCCAGTTTCAGAATTTCCTGCCATGTTTTATTTTTTCATTTTTCTCTCTCTCCCCATGCTCATTTTCCTCTTTCCCCTCTCCCTTTCTTTCCCCTCTCCCTTTCTTTCCCTCTTTCCCTTCTCCCTTTCTTTCCCTCTTTCCCTTCTCACTTTCTTTCCCTCTTTTCCTTCTCCCTTTCTTTCCCTCTTTCCCTTCTCCCTTTCTTTCCCTCTTCCCCTTCTCCCTTTCTTTCCCTCTTTCCCCTCTCCCTTTCTTTCCCTCTTTCCCCTCTCCCTTTCTTTCCCTCTTTCCCCTCTCCCTTTCTTTCCCTCTTTCCCCTCTCCCTTTCTTTCCCTCTTTCCCCTCTCCCTTTCTTTCCCTCTTTCCCCTCTCCCTTTCTTTCCCTCTTTCCCCTCTCCCTTTCTTTCCCTCTTTCCCCTCTCCCTTTCTTTCCCTCTTTCCCCTCTCCCTTTCTTTCCCTCTTTCCCCTCTCCCTTTCTTTCCCTCTTTCCCCTCTCACTTTCTTTCCCTCTTTCCCCTCTCACTTTCTTTCCCTCTTTCCCCTCTCACTTTCTTTCCCTCTTTCCCCTCTCCCTTTCTTTCCCTCTTTCCCCTCTCCCTTTCTTTCCCTCTTTCCCCTCTCCCTTTCTTTCCCTCTTTCCCCTCTCCCTTTCTTTCCCTCTTTCCCCTCTCCCTTTCTTTCCCTCTTTCCCCTCTCCCTTTCTTTCCCTCTTTCCCCTCTCCCTTTCTTTCCCTCTTTCCCCTCTCCCTTTCTTTCCCTCTTTCCCCTCTCCCTTTCTTTCCCTCTTTCCCCTCTCCCTTTCTTTCCCTCTTTCCCTTCTCCCTTTCTTTCCCTCTTTCCCTTCTCCCTTTCTTTCCCTCTTTCCCTTCTCCCTTTCTTTCCCTCTTTCCCTTCTCCCTTTCTTCCCTCTTTCCCTTCTCCCTTCTTTCCCTCTTTCCCCTCTCCCTTTCTTTCCCTCTTTCCCCTCTCCCTTTCTTTCCCTCTTTCCCCTCTCCCTTTCTTTCCCTCTTTCCCCTCTCCCTTTCTTTCCCTCTTTCCCCTCTCCCTTTCTTTCCCTCTTTCCCCTCTCCCTTTCTTTCCCTCTTTCCCCTCTCCCTTTCTTTCCCTCTTTCCCCTCTCCCTTTCTTTCCCTCTTTCCCCTCTCCCTTTCTTTCCCTCTTTCCCTTCTCCCTTTCTTTCCCTCTTTCCCTTCTCCCTTTCTTTCCCTCTTTCCCTTCTCCCTTTCTTTCCCTCTTTCCCTTCTCCCTTTCTTCCCTCTTTCCCTTCTCCCTTCTTTCCCTCTTTCCCCTCTCCCTTTCTTTCCCTCTTTCCCCTCTCCCTTTCTTTCCCTCTTTCCCCTCTCCCTTTCTTTCCCTCTTTCCCCTCTCCCTTTCTTTCCCTCTTTCCCCTCTCCCTTTCTTTCCCTCTTTCCCTTCTCCCTTTCTTTCCCTCTTTCCCCTCCCTTTCTTTCCTTCTTTCCCTTCTCCCTTTCTTTCCCTCTTTCTGCTCTCCTTTCCCTCTCCCCCTCTCCTTTCCCTTTCCCCCTCTCCTTTCCCTCTCCCCCTCTCCTTTCCCTCTCCCCCTCTCCTTTCCCTCTCCCCCTCTCCCTTCCCTCTCCCCCTCTCCTTTCCCTCTCCCCCTCTCCTTTCCCTCTCCCCCTCTCCTTTTCTTTTCCTCTCTTCCTCCCTTTTTTCTCCCCCTCTCTCTCCCAAGCTCCCCTATCATACTCATAGCTCATTCCAACTAACTCATCCTTTTGTCTGCCCTTGCAACTTTTGCTCTGAACTACGAGGGTAGTTTTTATATCTGCTTTAAGGAAAATGTTACTTCTGTTATATCCTCTAACTGTCCTGTCCGAGACTGTCTGCATTTGAAGATTTCTATGTCACAAGTCAGTTATCTTCACTGTTGTTATTTAACTTCTGCCTCCTTCACTTCGAACTGCCATGCAATGAATGGGCACGATGTTATTATTTTAATTATGCCTTAAATTTGTTGCCTCAAGATCAAAGCTAGGCAAATGTACCATAACTTGTTTTGAATAAAGTTTCATTTTAATTAGTTTTCTGCTTTTACCCAACTATAAATAATTCTTTAGCTTAATTGCAGCTATGCATCTTGATTTTGTCAGTTATTTAACCTTGGCCTGTTAACTAAACTTTACACAACATATGTGAAAAGATTTGCATATGCACACATATTTGAAGAGATATTTATAATCTTTTCATTCACTCAAGTAGTGGCTGGTACAGCTGGGAGAGCTGCTGCCTCGTAGGTCCAGTGATGTAGATTCAATCCCAGCAGCTGGAATTTTCTGTGTGGCATTTGCATGTCCTCTATGTGAGGCAGACTAAAATGGGGTTTAGGGAAATATTTGGGGTAAGAATAGATGTAAAATAGTCATTGCCAACTTGATATAAATTGTACCTCATCATGCAAGTTAACTTAGTATCTATGCTGACATCTGATTCATTTCTACCACAATCTCTCAATTTTGCTTTTTCCGTGAGGACATGCCAAATTAGAATCATAGGGTCCTAGAGCACTAAGGCAAAGAAACAAGCCCCTCGGGCTATCTAGTCCATACCAAACTGTTCTTCCGCCTAGTCCATTGACCCGCACCGGGACCATATCCCTCCACAACCCTCCCATCCACGTTCTTATTAAAGCTTGTTTTAAATGTTGCAATCAAGCCCTCGCCCACCACTTCACTGGCAGCTTCTTCCACACTTGTACCACACTCAGATTCATCTTAAATATTTCAACCTTTTACCTTTAACCTCTTGTTCTAGTCTCACCCAACCTTAGTGGAAAAAGCCTGCTTGTATTTACCCTATCTATACCCCTCATAGTTTTCGTACATCTCTATCAAAGCTCCCCTTGTTTTCCTACGCTCCAGGATATAAATTCCTAAACTATTCAACCTTTCCCTATAACTTGAGGTCTCAAGTCACAGCAACATCTTTGTAAATTTTCTCTGTACTCGTTCAGTCTTATTGATATCTTTCCTGTAAGTAGCCAAATTTCATCACGGTTAAAGAAGAGTTGTTGTTGGAGGCTGTGACCGTGCTGTCTTCCCTACTGTTGTTCTCTATCTATTCTCAGTATTAACATCAAACAACTGGCTGCACTGTTTTGTACACTCCTGAATATATATAGAAACATAGAAAATCTACAGCACAATACAAGCCCTTCGGCCCACAAAGCAGTGCCGAACATGTCCTTACCTTAGAAATTACCTAGGGTTACCCATAGCACTCTATTTTTCTGAGCTCCAAGTACCTGTCCAGGAGTCTCTTAAAAGACCCTATCGTATCCGGCTCCACCACCGTTACCGGCAGCCCATTCCACACACTCACCACTCTCTGCGTTTTTTAAAAAAAAAACAAACAAACAAACTTACCCCTGACATCTCTTCTGTACCTACTTCCAAGCACCTTAAAACTGTGCCCTCTCATGCTAGCCATTCCAGCCCTGGGAAAAAAAACCTCTGACTATCTACACAATCAATGCCTCTGATCATCTTATACACCTCTATCAGGTCACCTCTCATCCTCTGTCACTCCAAAGAAAAAAGTCCAAGTTCACTCAACCTATTCTCATAAGGCATGCTCCCCAATCCAGGCAACATCCTTGTAAATCTCCTCCACACCACAGAGTTAACCTGCACAGCAGCTTTGAGTGTCCTATGGACTCGGACCCCATTATCTGGAAATGCTTTGGAGTTCTGCATTCCAGAATTTTCTTGCCACGAAAGACCTTGGAAATTTCGGTCCTCAATTTCTGCCTTCAGTATTCATGACTCAATTGAAATGAAGAAGTCAAACTAAGAACAGTTGGTGAACAGCAAGATTGATGCTGTGATATTTTGTTTCTTGTTTTATATATAATTGTCCTAGCATCCATTCTGGGGCCATGGTCCTGAGGAGACTCCAGATTACATAGAGGGAGAGTTTAAAAGTAGTTAACCGGGGCTGCCCGTACATTTTGCGTGCCACAGTCCCAAGGAGACACCTGATTACTTGGAGGGGTGGACAGTTTAAAAGAGACGTGCCACAGTCTTGAGAAGGTACCAAATTGCTTGGAGGGAGAAAGTTTAAAAGAAGCGAGTGGGGGCGGTCAGCACATTTTGTGCACCTCAGTCCCAAGGCAATACCATATTGCTTGGAGAGAGTTGCGCATTTTGCGCATCACAGTCCCAAGGAGACATCTATGTCTCCGAGAGAGAGGGAGCTGGTTAAAAAGAATTGAGAGAGAGCAGTTGGCACATTTTGCTCGTCACATTTCCTGTAGAGTCATTGGATTGTGCATAATTAGGCACTTGGCAAGGCCAATAAAAAGAAGTTAGGTTTAAGTAGAGTGGCCATTGTGTGAGTGGGCCAGTGTTAAGAGTGGACAGTTGAGGCTTTGGCTCATCAAGACTTCCTCAAGGAGAGGCATAGGCCGTAGGTAGATTTTTCATAATTTAAAGGTTCAAAGGTCGAATTTATTGTCAGAGAAGTGTATATAATATATATCCTGAAATGCTTTTTCTTCACAAAACATTCATGAAAACAGAGAAGTGCCCCAAAGAATGAACAAGAGTCAAACGTGAGAACCCCAAAGTCCCCCCAGCTCCCCGCCTCCCGTGCGTAAGTGGCAGCAAGGCAACAATACCCGGCCCCTCCCCCCCAGGCAAAAAAAGGTGCACCAGCTACCGAGCACAAGCGTGAGCTAGGCAATAGTAAAGACACAAGCCTTGCAGTTACCCCAAAGACTATTGCATTTCATTCGGCATTCGACAAGCCACAGGTTCTCTCTCTCCCTAGTAAGAGAGAGGGAGGTGTCCCCCATTTTCACAGCGAGCGGAAGACATAACAACAACCTGTTAGTTTACGTTGTTTAAAAAGTCTGTTTGGAACTCTGTGCCTGAAGATCGCAAAGGTCTCGGGTCTTCAGACCCACAGTGAAAGATTTTCCAGCCTCCCCAATGACACACGAGTCTCCTGCTGTGACACTGACCCTCGATCCACCCCGTCTCCAGAGCCCAAGATTTTAGGCTTCCAAACATGAGGCCGACTCTCAGGCCGAACCCTTGACATGCCAAATAACGGCCGGTCCTGAAACCCCGAGAACAGGTCCCACTCCCGCAAAGAACTGAAATCTGCATGTAACGCCAGGTCAGGGGCTTCAAAAGAACCCTGAAAAGGAAAAATAAAGATAGTAAAGATGGAAATAGAGCTGTTTCCGAAGATGCAAGCAAAGGAGTCGTGGTTTAGTGCCATCTTATGTTATTACACATTTAGAACAGTGGGGATGATAAACAGGATATTGGAATGCTTCAATTGGGATCAAGGAAGGCAGGGAGACCATCAGTGTCCCTGAAGACTACGCCTGCAAGAAGTGCATCCAGCTGCAGCTTCTTGCAGACCATATTATGGAGTTGGAGCTGGACGTGGATAAACTCTGGATCATTTGGGAGGCTGATGGGTTGATAGAACATACAGAGAGGTAATTACACCCAAGGTGCAGGACAAGGGTAACTGGGTGACTATCAGGAGAGATAAGGGCAGCCCGCCCAGAGTACCTCAGTGACCATTCCCCTCAACAAGTTTTTGAACGCTTTTGATACTGTTGAGCAGGTGGATGACCTAGCAGAGGCATTCCTCAACATTTAGGTCTCTGGCTCTGTGACTCAGAAGGGAAGAGGTGAGCTATAGTGATAGGGGATTCGTTGGTTACGGGAACAGAAAGGGGATTCTGTAGACGACAACAAGATTCCCAGATTGTTTGTTGCCTACCATCTCGGATCAAGTACACAGCATTCTTAAGGGGGATGGCGAGCAGCCAGAGGTTGTAGTCCATGCTAGTACCAATGATATGGGTAGAATGGTTGACAGGGTTCCGCAGAGAACGTTCAGGGAGTTGGGTGCTAAGGTAAAGGACAGGACCTGTAAGGTTATGCCCTCAGAATTGCTACTTGTGCCACATGCTAGTGAGGCTATAAATAGGTAACACATGGCTAAGAAGTTGGTGCAGGAGGGAGGGCTTCAGATTTTTGGATCATTGGGCTCTCTTCCAGGAAAATTGGGATCTGTACAGAAGGGAGCATTTGCACCTGAACTGGAGGGGAGGGGGCTAATATCCTAGTGATAATGTTTGCTAGTGCTGCACAGGGCTGGGGAAGGGTGGTTAAACTGGAGTTGCAGCTCATCTTGTGAGGCATGAGTACCCCTGAGGAATAAAAAAGGTATGGCCATATTAATGGGATTATATTATAGACCACCCAACAGTTCGCGGGGATTTAGAAGAGCAAATTTGTAGAGCGATCGCAGACTGTTTCAAGAAACCTAATGTTGTGATAGTAAGTGATTTTTAACTTTCCCCATATTGGCTGGGACTCCCAAAGTGTAAAAGGTCTGGATGGGAAAGAGTTTGTCAAATGTGTTTAGAAAAGTTTCCTTAATATTTCAATTGTTCCATTTAATATCAGAGAATGTATACAATCTGAAATTCTTGTTCTTCACAGACATCCGCGAAAACAGAAAAAAGCCCCAAAGAATGAGTGACAGTAAAAACGTTAGAGCCCCGAAGCCCCTGTTACTTCCCCCTCCTGTACACAAACATCATCAAAGCAACAACTCTCCCCACTCACTTCAGCAAAAAAATAACATTAGCACCTTCCACCTACTAAGTTGGTGGACACACCACAGACTCCCTCTGTCCCTAATAAACAGACAGAGAGGTGTCACACTTTTACAGTGAGAGGGGAGACCAACAAAGGTAAACAACTCACTGATTTACGGAGTCATGTCATTTTTTTCAAGTTCTCCAACTCGAGAATCAGCAACAAATTCTCCTCCACCAACGAGAGAGAGGGAGAGTGCTCAATTTGCCTCCAACAGCTGATCCACTGTTCCTGATATTCTATTTTCTTCCACAACACTTCATTCGGCAGCACCGGCATAGAATCGGCTCGTCCCTAGGCCCGCAAAGCCTCGGAACCCTGAGAGCACACTTGTCTTCTAGGCTGCGTCCTTGGGATGTTGATAAACAGCTGGGTCAGTGAGCCCCGCGAGCGGGTCCCATTGCCAAAAAGAACCGAAGTTTGAGTGTAGCTCTAGGTCAGGGTCTTCGACAGAGCCCCATCCACCTCGAAAAGGACGAAGAGAGACATTAAAGGTAGAAATTAAACTGATATTATAGATAAGGTCAAAGAAGTCGCTGTCGAGCACCATCGTAGTCAGCTGATTTTTTTTATCAGTACATAGAAGTCCCAACAAATAAGTATGCGGTATTTGATCTCCTATCAGGGAATGAGACAGGGCAGGTGACAGAAGTTTGTGTAGGGGGAACACTTTACATCTAGTGACTACAATGCCATTAGTTTCAAAGTAATGGAAAAGAATAGGTCTGGTCCTTGGTTTGGTTTGAGATTCTAAATTCGAGGGAGGCCAATTCAATTTTGATGGTATCAGAAAGGATCTGGCAAGTATGGATTGGGGCAGGTTGATTTCTGGCAGAGTTGTAAATGGGGAGCTTGAAAAGTGAAATTTTTGTATGTACAGTTTGTATGTGCCTGTCAGAATAAAACTCAAGGATGACAATTTTAGGGAACCTTGGTTTTAGAGAGGTATTGAAGCCCTGGCTATGAAAAAGAAGGTACCTAGCAGATGTAGGCAGTCAGGTGCAAATGAGGTATTTAAATACAAAAAATGCAAGGTAACACTTAAGACTAAAAGAAGATGTGAGGTTGCTCTAGCAGACAAAGCAAGGAAGAATCCTTCCACAGATATATTAAGAGCAAAAGGATAGCAAGGGACAAAATTGGTCCTCTGGAATATCAGTGTGGTAATCTATGCATGGAACGAAAAGAGATGCAGGAGATCTCAAATGCAATTCTTTTCATCTGTATTTACAAACGTTTGTACTTGGGAGATGGACACAGAGTCTATAGAAGTGAGGCAAAGCTGCAGTGGGGTCTTGGATCCTGTACAGGTTACAGAAGAGGAGGTGTTTGCTGCTTTGAGACAAAGTAGTGTAAATAAATCCTCAGGAACTTGCAATGTGTTTCTTCAGACTTTGTCAGAGGCTCATGTAGAAATTGCAGGGGCCCCAGCAGAAAAATTTAAAACATCTTTAGCCAGAGGATTGGAGGATATTTAATGTTGCTCTGTTCTTTAAGGAAGTCTCTAAGAATAAGCCAGGAAATTGGAGGCCAGTGAGCCTGACATCGGTAGTGGGCAAGCTCTCTCTTTTGCCTTTCAACTCACTAGTGAGCATAGACCATCAACAACCTCTTTTCAGATCAACTGTCTTGTGCATATCTCTTCAGCTGTGACCATGTCATTCTCACTCTCCTGGCGTCAGTTAACACTTTCCTCCTCCATGTGGATTTGGGCCTACCTCGATTTCGCTTGCCCTGAGGATTCCATGTGAGAGCTTGTCTGGTGATACTATTCGGAGGCTTCCTCAACACGTGTCCTATCCAGCACCACTTCCTTCTCTTGATCTCTGCCTCAACTGGTGTCTGGTTGGTCCTTTGCCATAAATCTGTATTGTTCACATAATCTGTCCATGTTAGCCCCAAAATCTGACGCAAGCATTTGTTGATGAAGGTCTGGATTTTTCTGATTACTTCTGATGTCAGTCTCCAAGTTTGAGCCAAATAGGAGGACAGATTTGACACTTGAGTTGAAGATTCTCAATTTGGTTCTTAACCTTAGTTTTTTTGCCGTCCAAACTGGAAGTAGTATTATGAAGGCTCCTCTTGCTTTTTGGATCCTGGTCTTTACATCCCCATCAGTACCTCCTTCCTTGTTGATAGTGCTTCCCAGATAGACAAATGACTCAACTTATTCTAGAGGAGCATTTCTCAGGATAACTGTTGTTTCCTGCATTTACTTTTAGTAATTTTGTTTTCCCTACATGGATGTGTAGCCCTATTTTCTGCGATGTGGAGTCTAGAAGATCTGTTTTCTCCTGCATCGGGGCATGGCTGTGTGACAGTAGTGCTAAGTCATCAGCAAAGTCAAGATCATCTAGCTGTCTGAACAATGTCCACTGTATTCCATTCTTCTTGCCATCTGTTGTTTGCTTCATAATCCAGTCCACCGCTAGTAGGAAGAGAAAAGGGGACAGTAAGCATCCCTGTCGTACCCCAGTGTTCACCTTGAAAGTACAAACATTTGTATCTGACAACTGACAATCTATTAGAAGGTATTCTAAGGAACCAGATATGTAAGTATTTGGATCGACACAGGCTAATTGGCGATAGTCAAAGCCAAGAAAATTTGCAGATGCTGGAAATTCAAACAAGACACTGCTTGGCCTGCTGAGGTCCTCCAACATTTTATGTCTACTTGTCGAGATGTAGGATTGGATACAGCAGTGTAAAAAAGGCAGACTGGGAACCCCTAGACCCCTATCATTAACCAAGGGGTCCGTGAATCTCAGTTTAGGAACCTCTGGACCCCTACCATTAACCAAGGAGTCAGTTATCCCCAGGTTGGGAACTCCTGGACCCCTACCATTAAACAAGGGGTTGGTTGTGCCCAGTTTGGGAACCCCTGGACCCCTACCATTAACTAAGGGGTCAGTTGTCCCCAGATTGGGAACTCCTGGACCCCTACCATTAACCGAGGGGTCGATTGTCTGAGGTTGGGAACTCCTGGTCCCCTACTATTAACTGAGGGGTCCATGGAGCCCAGTTTGGGTCTCCTGGACCCTTAGCATTAACTAAGGGATATGGGAACCCCTAGACCCTTACCATTAATCAAGGATTCGGTGAGCTCGAGTTAGGGAACCCCTGCTCTGGGTGTTTTTTTTTTTATCTCAGTCCCACTCTTCTCCAAAAACCTCAGTCTTTTAAAACACAATGTTAAAGATTTTGAAGATTATCTTTGTTTGTCACATGTACATCGAAACATACATTGTGGTACGTCATTTGCGTCAATGACCAACACAGTCCAAGATGTGCTGGACCTGCAAATGTCACCATGCTTTTTTGTGCCAACATAGCATGCCCACAACTTATTAACCCACTCATCTTTTGGAATGTGGGCAGAACCCAGAGCAGCCAGAGGAAAACCATGTGGTCATAGGGAGAACATACATACAAACTCCTTACAGATAATGGGATTTAAACCCTGACTGCAGGCACAGTAAAGTGTTACACTAGCCTCCACCTTCCCGTGCTGCCCTCTCTCTCATGTAATTTGCATTATGCTGTTTGAATACTTGACTGGACAAGCAATGATGGTTTAGTCATACAACACACATAAAAGTTGCTAGTGAACGCAGCAGGCCAGGCAGCATCTCTAGGAAGAGGTGCAGTTGACGTTTCAGGCCGAGACCCTTCGTCAGGACTATGGTTTAGTCATAGTTTAGTTTTAAACCTTGGCCCCTTTACAGCCCAGTTGGACTTATGCAGGGGCTGCTACCAGGACCTTGTACAGAAACCTAGAAAACCTACAGCACAATACAGGCCCTTCAGCCCACAAAGCTGTGCCGAACATGTCCCTACCTTAGAGCTACCTAGCTTTACGCATAGTCCTCTATTTTAGGCTCCATGTAGCCATCCGGGAGTCTCTTAAAAGACCCTATCGTTTCTGCCTCCACCACCGCCGCTGGCAGCCCATTCCACACACTCACCACTCTCTGCGTGAAAAAACTTACCCCTGACATCTCCTCTGTACCTACTTCCAAGCACCTTAAAACTATGCCCTCTCGTGCTAGCCATTTCAGCCCTGGGGAAAAGCCTCTGACTATCCACAAGAGCAATGCCTCTCATTATCTTGTACACCTCTATCAGGTCACCTCTCATTCTCCGTCATTCCAAGGAGAAAAGGCCAAGTTCACTCAACCTATTCTCATAAGGCATTCTCCCCAATCCAGGCAACATCCTTGTAAATCTCTTCTGCACTCTTTCTATGGTTTCCACGTCCTTCCTGTAGTGAGGCGACCAGAACTGAGCACAGTACTCCAAGTGGGGTCTGACCAGGATCTTATATAGCTGCAACATTACGTCTCGGCTCTTAAACTCAATCCCACGATTGATTAAGGCCAATGCACCATATTCCGCCTTAACCACAAAGTCAACCTGCATAGCAGCTTTGAGTATCCTATGGACTCGGACCCCAAGATCCCTCTGATCCTGCACGCTGCCAAGAGTCTTACCATTAATGCTATATTCTGCCATCATATTTGACTACCAAAATGAACCACCTCACACTTCTCTTGTTAAACTCCATCTTCCAGTTCTCAGCCCAGTTTTGCATCCTATCAATGTCCCGTTGCAACCTCTGCCAGCCCTCCACACTATCCACAACACCCCCAACCTTTGTGTCATCAGCAAATTTACTAACCCATCCCCAAACTTCCTCATCCAGGTCATTTATAAAAATCACGAAGAGTAAGGGTCCCAGAACAGATCCCTGAGGCACACCACTGGTCACGGGCCTCCATGCAGAATATGACTGGTCTACAACCAGTCTTTGCCTTCTGTGGGCAAGCCAGTTCTGGATCCACAAAGCAATGTCCCCTTGGATCCCATGCCTCCTTACTTTCTCTCTTTTTTTTTTGGCGTCTGCATCTGTGCGTGTGCGCAATGTTGGGGGGATGATGTCTTTTTCATGCCTTTACAATTCGCGGAGCGAGAGAAAGAGAGAGAGAGACTGTGTGGTGCGCCACTACTCACACAGCCATTTCGCAGTATGTTTTCCCTTTATTTTACGAGGTCGAGTTGTGATGTCGACACTCAACCCGGCACAGATGAGAGGCGTACTCGGGAGAGAACCTGGAGACCTCCGTTCCAGAGTCCGGCGCTGATGTCATTGCGCCACCAGCTGGCCCGCCTCTTTACTTTCTCAATAAGCTTTGCATGGGGTACCTTACCTTATCAAATCTATATACACTATCTCTACAGCTCTACCTTCATCAGTGTGTTTAGTCACATCCTCAAAAAATTCAATCTGGTAAGGCACGACCTGCCTTTAACAAAGCCATGCTGACTATTCCTAATCATATTATGCCTCTCCAAATGTTCATAAATCCTGCCTCTCAGGATCTTCTCCATCAACTTACCAACCACTGAAGTAAGACTCACTGGCCTATAATTTCCTGGGCTATCCCTACTGCCTTTCTTGAATAAGGGAATAACATCTGCAACCCTCCAATCCTCCGGAACCTCTCCCTTCCTCATTGATAATGCAAAGGTCATTGCCAGAGGTTCAGCAATCTCCTTCCTCGCTTCCCACAGTAGCCTGGGGTATATCTCGTCTGGTCCCGGTGACTTATCCAATTTGATGCTTTCCAAGAGCTCCAGCACATCCTCTTCCTTAATATCTACATGCTCAAGCTTTTCAGTCCACTGCAAGTCATCCCTACAATCGCCAAGATCCTTTTCTGTATCAAGTATCTGTTACTGTCTACCATACTGTGCTATTCTGTAAGTGAGAGAGGAAAACTATACCCTCCACCATTATAACCATGATAAAGTATATTAATAATTGAAACTGGAGCATGAGTATGAAGACAACCAGATTAGACTGAACTGATTTAGCTCAGTTAGTAACAGCCCAAGAAAACCTAAACTTCATGCAGAGTCAGTCCCCAGTTAGATGAATGTGGGCAAAATGATGAGAGAGTTTAAAGATCACTCTAGACCCGACTGAGCCAGGGGGATAATGATCCATTGTTGATAAACTTAATGATTCTGGAATTTGCTCTCCTGGGGACATCTCTGAAGAATCGCTGTAATGCAGTCTAGTTTTGAACAGAGCTTGCAACACATGCTGTTTGAGGCTGCGATGTGATGCTAATGACCATCTTTGCTTCTGGGATCTAACCCTGGCATGTCATTGCCTTGGAGGCAGCAGAGGGAGAAGTGCTCAGAAGCAATAGGATTGGACTGTGGTGAGGGAAGGGTGTGTGAAGACCATAAAACCATAAGACATAGGAGCAGAAATAGGCTATTCAGCCCATTGAGTCTGTTCCGCCATTTCGTCATGGCTGATCCTGGATCCCACTCAACCCCATATACCTGCTTTCTTGCCATATCCCTTGATGTCCTGACCAATCAGGAGATGATCAACTTCCGCCTTAAATGTACCCACAGACTTGGCCTCCACCGCAGTCTGTGGCAGAACATTCCACAGGTTTACTACTCTGGCTAAAAAAATTCCTCCTTACCTCTGTTTGAAAGGATCGCCCCTCAATTTTGAGGCTGGATACCCCCACCACAGGAAACATCCTCTACACATCCACCTTATCTATTCCTTTCAACATTAGGTAGGTTTCAATGAAATCTCTCCCCACCCACCCCCACCCCCAGCATTTTTCTAAATTTCAGTGAGTACAGGCCCAATGCTGCCAAACGCTCCTCGTATGTTAACCCCTTCATTCCTGGAATCATCCTTGTGACCCTCCTCTGGACTCTCCAGTGACAACACATCTTTTCTGGGATACAGTGTCCAGAACCATTGACAATACTCCATATGCGGACTGACTAGTGTCTTATAAAGGTTTGGCATTATCTGCTTGTTTTTATATTCTATTCCCCTTGAAATAGGATATTTGCATTTGCCTTCTTTACCATAGACTCAACCTGTAAATTAACCTTCTGGGAGTCTTGCACGAGGACTCCTAAGTCCCTCTGCACCTCTGATGTTTGAACTTTCTCCCCTTTTAGATAATAGTCTGCATTATTGTTCCTTTCACCAAAATGCATTATCATACATTTCCCAACACTGTATTCCATTTAACACTTTTTTGCTCATTCTCCCAATTTGTCTAAGTCCTGCTGCAATTGCATTGCTTCCTCAGCACTACCTACCTCTCCACCTATCTTTGTATCATCCACAAATTTTGCCACGAAGCCATCAATTCCATTATCTAACTCATTGATAAACAATGTGAAAAGCAGTGGTCCTAATACTGACCCCTGAGGAACACTACTAGACACCAGCATCCAACCAGAAAAGGCCTCTTTTATTCCTACTCGCTACTTCCTGCCTGTCAGCCATTCCGCAATCCATGCCAATATCTTTCCTGTAAGGCCATAGCATTTTATATTGTAAAGCAGCCTCATGTGGCACTTTATCAAATGCCTTCTGAAAATCTAAGTAAATGGCATCCACTGCCTCATAACGTAAAATGTTATTTTAATCTGTTTCTGCAGAGACTTTAGACATGCATAGCAGTGGAGAAGATGACAAAGTGCCAGACGCCATGAAAACGGGTATGATGTCACAGACGGGCACGGAAAAAGCGGCTGTAGAAAACATGGCAGTTCTCAATGGCTCCGTGCCAGAAACGGTCTTATCGTCTGAGGTGAACAATCCAGAAACTAAAACGCGCACAAGGTATTTATGAAAAATAGTTGGGGATAACTGTACTGAAATATGTGAGTTACCATGTGTTATATTCGAGGCTTTACAAGGCAAGGATGAAGGACATCGATGCCATAAAGGATCTGGGTCCTGAACTGTTTACAGGTCTGACCTAAGGTGGTGTTGGATAACTTTACAGATGAGTTCATAAGGTTAACTGAAGCTTTTATAATATATGTGACGTACTTACAACAACCCCGTGATGAGTCCATGATGGCTCCCAGTGGAGGAGTGCCTTCAGAGCTGGTGCCATTCAACCTTATTCCCCTGTGACTCTGTAAATTTACCTTTCAATTCTTTAGCCGCTCACCTTCCGTTAGTTGAAATGAACAGTGGCCAGTTAGCATGTTTGTAGAAAGCTTGGAGCACTAGGAAGGCACCCATGTGATAAACAGGGAGAACGTGCAAGCACCACTCACATAGCACTCAGCTCAGACCCCTGACGCTGAGAGAGCTGTGCTAACTAAAAAGCTGCTGTACCGCCCCTCCATCACAAGAGAGGAATTCGATTGTATGTGGCAGTGCGACTTTTATAGAGGTATATTAGACTTGTAGAGTATATTGTGCTAAGATGTACAGTGATAAAATCAGAGTTTCTGAATCATCTGTTAGTGTCATTCTGGATAGAACATCGAACACAGAACAGTACAGGTCCTTCAGCACAAGATGTCGTGCCAATCTGTTACCCTACTCCAAGATCAATCTAACCTTTCCCTCCCATATAGCCTCCATTTTTCTATCATCTATGTGCCTATCTCAGAGTATCTTAAATGACCTTAATGTATCTGTTTCCACTACCACTCTTGGCAGTGTGTTCCACACACCCACCAATATGTGTGAAAAAAATCTACCTGTTACATTCCCTATATACTTTCCTCCAATGACCTTAAATTATGCCCCCTTGTGACAGCCATTTCTACCCAGGGGAAAAGGTGCAGTCTGTTATACACCTCTCTCAAGTTACCTGTCATTATCCTTCGTTCCAAAGAGAAAACCCCAAGCTTGCTCAACATTTCCTCATGCTTTGTAAGCCTCCTGGTAAATCTCTGCACCCTCTCGAAAGCTTCCATTTTCTTCCTATAATGAGGCAACCAGACCTGAACACAGTACTCCAAGTGTAGTCTAAGCAGAGTTTTACAGAGATGTAATGTTAGCTTGCAGCTCTTGAACTCAATTCCCCAACTAGTGAACATTTAGAACATAGAACGTAGAATAGTACAGCACAGTACAGGCCCTTCGGCCCGCAATGTTGTGCTGACCCTCAAACCCTGCCTCCCATGTAAGCCCCCACCTTAGATTCCTCCATATACCTGTCTAGTAGTCTCTTAAACTTCACTAGTGTATCTGCCCCCACCACTGACTCAGGCAGTGCATTCCACGCACCAACCACTCTCTGAGTAAAAAACCTTCCTCTAATATCCCCCTTGAACTTCCCACCCCTTACCTTAAAGCCATGTCCTCTTGTATTGAGCAGTGGTGCCCTGGGGAAGAGGCGCTGGCTATCCACTCTATCTATTCCTTTTATTATCTTGTACACCTCTATCATGTCTCCTCTCATCCTCTTCCTCTCCAAAGAGTAAAGCTCTAGCTCCCTTAATCTCTGATCATAATGCATACTTTCTAAACCAGGCAGCATCCTGGTAAATCTCCTCTGTACCCTTTCCAATGCTTCCATATCCTTCCTATAGTGAGGTGACCAGAACTGGACACAGTACTCCAAGTGTGGCCTAACCAGAGTTTTATAGAGCTGCATCATTACATCGCGACTCTTAAACTTTATCCCTCGACTTATGAAAGCTAACTCCCCATAAGCTTTCTTAACTACCCTATCCACCTGTGAGGCAACTTTCAGGGATCTGTGGACGTGTACCCCGAGATCCCTCTGCTCCTCTACACTACCAAGTATTCTGCCATTTACTTTGTACTCTGCCTTGGAGTTTGTCCTTCCAAAGTGTACCACCTCACACTTCTCTGGGTTGAACTCCATCTGCCACTTCTCAGCCCACTTCTGCATCCTATCAATGTCTCTCTGCAACCTTTGATAATCCTCTACACTATCTACAACACCACCAAACTTTGTGTCGTCTGCAAACTTGCCAACCCACCCTTCTACCCCCACATCCAGGTCGTTAATAAAAATCATGAAAAGTAGAGGTCCCAGAACAGATCCTTGTGGGACACCACTAGTCACAATCCTCCAATCTGAATGTACTCCCTCCACCACCACCCTCTGCCTTCTGCAGGCAAGCCAATTCTGAATCCACCTGGCCAAACTTCCCTGGATCCCATGCCTTCTGACTTTCTGAATAAGCCTACCATGTGGAACCTTGTCAAATGCTTTACTAAAATCCATATAGATCACATCCACTGCACTACCCTCAACTATATGCCTGGTCACCTCCTCAAAGAACTCTATCAGGCTTGTTAGACATGATCTGCCCTTCACAAAGCCATGCTGACTGTCCCTGATCAGACCATGATTCTCTAAATGCCTGTAGATCCTATCTCTAAGAATCTTTTCCAACAGCTTTCCCACCACAGACGTAAGGCTCACTGGTCTATAATTACCCGGACTATCCCTACTACCTTTTTTGAACAAGGGAACAACATTCGCCTCCCTCCAATCCTCCAGTACCATTCCCGTGGACAAAGAGGACATAAAGATCCTAGCCAGAGGCTCAGCAATCTCTTCTCTCGCCTCGTGGGGCAGCCTGGGGAATATTCCGTCAGGCCCCGGGGACTTATCTGTCCTAATGTATTTTAACAACTCCAACACCTCCTCTCCCTTAATATCAACATGCTCCAGAACACCAACCTCACTCATATTGTCCTCACCTTCATCAAGTTCCCTCTCATTGGTGAATACCAAAGAGAAGTATTCATTGAGGACCTCGCTCACTTCCACATCCTCCAGGCACATCTTCCCTTTATCTCTAATCGGTCCTACCTTCACTCTTGTCATCCTTTTTTTCTTCACATAATTGAAGAATGCCTTGGGATTTTCCTTTACCCTACTCGTCAAGGCCTTCTCATGCCCCCTTCTTGCTCTTCTCAGCCCCTTCTTAAGCTCCTTTCTTGCTTCCCTATATTCCTCAATAGACCCATCTGATCCTTGCTTCCTAAACCTCATGTATGCTGCCTTCTTCCACCTGACTAGATTTTCCACCTCACTTGTCACCCATGGTTCCTTCACCTTACCATTCTTTATCTTCCTCACCGGGACAAATTTATCCCTTACATCCCGCAAGAGATCTCTAAACATTGACCACATGTCCATAGTACATTTCCCTGCAGAAACATCATCCCAATTCACACCCGCAAGTTCTAGCCTTATAGCCTCATAATTTGCCTTTCCCTAATTAAAAATTTTCCTGTCCTCTTTGATTCTGTCCTTTTCCATGATAATTATAAAGGCCAGGGAGCAGTGGTCACTGTCCCCCAGATGCTCACCCACTGAGAGATCTGTGACCTGACCTGGTTCATTACCTAGTACTAGATCTAGTATGGCATTCCCCCTGGTCGGCCTGTCCACGTACTGTGACAGGAATCCATCCTGGACACACTTAACAAACTCTGCCCCATCTAAACCCTTGGAGGTAATCAGGTGCCAATCAATATTAGGGAAGTTAAAGTCACCCATGTTAACAACCCTGTTATTTTTGCACCTTTCCAAAATCTGCCTCCCAATCTGCTCCTCTGTATCTCTGCTGCTACCAGGGGGCCTATAGAATACCCCTAGTAGAGTAACTGCTCCCTTCCTGTTCCTGACTTCCACCCATATTGACTCAAAGGAGGATCCTGCTACATTACCCACCCTTTCTGTAGCTGTAATGCCACCCCTCTGCCCCTTTTTCCGCCCTCTCTATCCCTTTTAAAGCACTGAAATCCAGGAATATTGAGAATCCATTCCTGCCGTGGTGCCAGCCAAGTCTCTGTAATGGCCACTACATCATAATTCCATGTATGTATCCAAGCTCTCAGTTCATCACCTTTGTTCCTGATGCTTCTTGCATTGAGGTACACACACTTCAGCCCTTCTACCTTATGTCTTTACACCGTTTATTCTGCTTCTCTTTCCTCAAAGCCTCTCTGTATGTTAGATCTGGCTTTACTCCATGCACTTCTTTCACTGCTCTGTTGCTCTGGGTCCTATCCCCCTCGCAAATTAGTTTAAACCCTCCCGAACCATGCTAGCAAACCTACCTGCAAGGATATTGCTCCCCCTCGAGGTCAGGTGCAACCCATCCAATCTGTACAGGTCCCACCTTCCCCAGAAGAGATCCCAATGATCTAAAAATCTAAAACCCTGCTCCCTGCACCAACTCCTCAGCCACGCATTCAACTGCCATCTCCTCCAATTCTTACCATCTCTGTCACATAGCACTGGCAGCAATCCTGAGAACGTCACCCTTGAGGTCCTATTCTTTAGCCTTCTGCCTAATTCCCGAAACTCACACTTCAGGACCTCATCCCTCTTCCTGCCTATGTCGTTGGTCCCAACATGTATCACGACTTCTGGTTGCTTTCCCTCTCGTACCAGTGAAGGCCAACACCTTAACCACCCAATCAACTTGCAGGGCAACTTTGATGGGGTCTATGGACATGGACCCCAGGATCTCTCTGTTCCCCCACACAGCTAATAATCTTGTCAATTACTCTATACTCTGCCTTCAAGTTCGACCTTCCAAAATGTATCGTGCTCTACATCCTGTCGGTATCTTGTTTTAGCTTACGATGATCTTTTACACTACCAACCTGGTTCGTGTAATCTTCAATAATTTCCATGCTTTGCCTGGTAACGATTAAATCCTGGATAGCTAAGAACAGATCATCTGATTATCTTAATAAAAGATTACTTTCATCTTTGGCAAGTAAATTAAATTTCTTTAATAATGAAAATCTATAATTATTTCACTGTATTTTATTTTGGAGGGATATGCATGATCTGGTACATCTACAAGTTTCTTTGCAGAATGCATTGAAATTATTTTGTGGGTCAGAAAAGATTTGACAAAATAACCCAATCTGAATTGGTGATTGAAGTTACATTGGCTGGCAGAGACTGTGACTGCTCTGAATGTGATCGCAGAATCTATGTCGCAAAACTCCACTGTGGAATGTGAAGTATTTTCTCCAATGACAGTGTGTCCTCCCCTTGCGAACTGTATGACACACGCTCAAAGTCAACATGAAGGCAGGGAGGGAAAATATAATTCTCAGCCTTCCATCCAAAACATCTCAATTCATTCTGATCATGCTGTCAAAATTTCCAAAGCTATTCTTGTGAATGCAGAAATTTTAATGAAGGGTAATTGTTCATCTTGAAAAGAGAAAGCTGCTACTGGGAAGAAGTAACTGTTTTGACGGTATTTGATAGTGAAGAGTCAGGTTCCATTAGTCTTTCCACTGCTTCCCTGCTTCCACTTGAGAATTCACTCTGCAATTTTGCTTGGCTGTTGTGTGCTCAAGCATTTACAATGCCTTGAAAAAATATTCAGCCCTCACAACTATTTTCACATTTTACTGTCTCATTTTCTAAATTTAAAATGTATTCAAGTAGGATTTTTTGGGCTAATCTATGAAAGATTGTGTGTCACGTCAAATCAAAGGAAAATTCCAGAACCTGTCAAAAATTAACTAAAAACCAAAATTGTGAGGCTGAAAAAGTGTTCATCCCCTTTGTAATTACTACGCTACCTTTCCTCAGTAGCAATATACATATTACCTTACCAATTCACCCAATTTGTTGCTGTAGAAAATTGGAGGATCACCTATTTTTAATGAATTCATAAGAATAAATACCCCCTCGCTCTGTAAGGTCCATTATTATGGTAGGTTTTCAACAGACCAAACTAAAATGAAGACGAAAGAGCATTCAAGACAAGTCAAGGAAATGATAATAGAGAAGCACAAATCTAGTGGAAGGGTACAAGACTATCTGAAAGGCAGTGAACATACCTCAGAGCTCAGTGCAGTTAATCGTGAAAAAGTGGAAAAAATATGAAACCACAGCCGCACTGCCTGGGTCAGGCCGCACCTCTGAACTTAAATTGCTGCAGAATAATGAAACTTGTAAAAAAAAAGGCTACTGTGACACCAACGGTCACTCTAAGTAAGCTGCAGAAGTCAGTGGCTACAACTGGAGATGAAGAACATAGCTCCACACAAAGGCCTTGCACTAAAAGAGTATTTGTGGAAGAGTAGCAAGGAAGAAGTCCTGGCTTTAAAAAAAATCATACCCTTGCCCATAAATACTTTGCAAAGCATTACTTAGAACATACTATAAAGATATGGAAGAAGGTCTTGTGGAACTTTCTGGCCTCAACTCTTAAGCCATACATGCGGCATAAATCTAACACTGCACATCAGCCAGGTTAACACCATCCCTGCTGTAAAGTATGGCGAGCTAACATCATGTTATGGGGATGCTTTTCAGTAGCAGGGACTGGAAATCTGATCAGGATTGACAGGAAGATGAATGCTGCTAAATACAGAGAAATCCTGGATGAAAACCTGCTAACTCCTGCCAGAAAGCTTAAACTGGGGAAGAACAGCAGGGCAAACAACCCAAAGCACATTGCTGGAGCAACTATGGAGTGGCTTCAAATGAAGAAAAATGATATCCTTGAGTGGCCCAGTCACAGTCCTGATTGAAGTTCTTTGGCAAGACCTCAAGATTGCTGTCCAAGTTGCTCCCCAACTAACCTGGCACAGCTTGAGCAATTTTGCAAGGAGGAATGGGCAAATCTTGCTCCATCATGTTGTGCAAAACTAGTAGATATTTATCCAAAAAGACTACTGGCTGTAATAGCTGCGAGAGGTGGTTTAAATAAGTACTGAGCAAAGGGGGATGAATACTTTTGAATTGCTGACATTTCAGTCTTTGAATTTTTAGCTTTTCAATGCTTTACAATTTTCCGTTTTCTTTTGGGTTCAGCTGTTTAAAAAAAATGGAGCATGTGATTCACAAATAGAAATTCTCAATTAAATTGATCAAAATCCCTAGTTGTAATACTCATTTATGTGAACAAAGGGTTGGGGGCTGAATACTTTTACCAGGCAGTGTACTCTGTGCTTGTAATAGTTAAATATTTATTAACAATGAACACATTTTGCAATGGTTTTGTTTCTGAAGGGGATCAGGAAGATGAAATCCCCCTCCCTTAATGAAGCTCAATGGTCTAAATTTCTTGTGCAGTGAGGAAGAACTCTTAACTACCTCCGAAGTTGGGCCTACTGCAGGAAGTGTACAAGACAGCTCCGAGGCCTCAAAAGTTAGTCCTGTTCCCCAAGCTTCAGAATCTGAGCGGCATGAACAGAGGTACGAATTTAATGAATAAGGGGAAATAGCTTGGAAAGATTTTAAAGAGACCTGAGGGGTAACTTTTTCCACAGAGAATGGTGAATATTTGGAACAAACTGCCCAAGGAAGCAGTAGCGGCAGATACATTTAGACAGGTACATTGATAGCTGAGGTTTAGACTGGAGGTAAGTAGGATGCCTATAAAACTCATCCATGTTGGACAAGATCTCTACCTCTAACCAAGGCAGAAATCTTGGCCAGCAGGAATGAGTTAGGCTGAAGGACTTTACTTCATGCTGCATAACCGTGACTCAATGATCAGAGAAGCTCAGAGCCAAACCATATTAACAATCATTATTCATTCTGCACACTGTGTCTCAGAGCATTAAAATAGCTAACATCACACTCAGAGGAAACTTTATTAGGTACAAGAGTGGAGTCCATCATGATATTCTACTGCTGTAGCCCACCCATTTCAGGGTTTGATGTACTGTGTGTTCAGAGATGCTCTTCTGCATACCGCTGTTGTAACACATGATTACTTGAGTTACTGTCACTTTTTTGTGAGTTTGAGCCAGTCTGGCCATTCTCTTCTGATCTCTCATTAACAAGTCATTTTCACCCTCAGAACTGCCGTTCCCAGGATGTTTGTTTTGTTTTTCGCACCATTCTCTGTAAACTCTGGAGAAAACCCCAGGAGATCAGCAGATTTCTGAGATACTCAAATCCATCCGGTACCGACAATCATTCCACAATCAAAGTCACTTAGATCACATTTCTTCCCCATTCTGATGTTTGGTCTGAACAACACCTGAACCTCTTGACCTTGGCTGGTTAGATATTTGCCTTAACAAGCAAGTGTATGTACAAGAGCGCCTAATAAAGTGGCCACTGAGTGTACATCTTTGGGAAATAAGTAAAAGATTTTCTTCCAAAAAATTTGGCCACAGGATGTTCATTTTATTTATTTATTTATTTATTTATTTATTTAAAGATACCATTTGGAACAGGTCCTTCCAGCCACCCAGCAATCCACCTACTAACACTAGCCTAATTGCAGGACAATTTACAATGAAACCAGGACACCTCGAGGAAACCCACACAGTTCACAAGGAGAACATACAAACTCCTCATAGACAGCATCAGAATTGAACTCTGAACTCCAAGTTGTAATAGGGTTGCACTAACTGCCACACTGCTGTGGCATCCCCATTTTCCACACATGGTTAATGTGTGTTTTGCAATGCATGGTTTAATCAGTTTGAAGATCGCTACTAATTAAAGAGCCATTTAACAAATTTTAAATAGTTGTTTATGGCAAAGAGGCTGGGTAAGTAGGGACATTACAGAGGACATATACAAGGTTTCCAGATGGCATTTGATAAGATGACATATGAAGATGAGAGAAATTCAGGCATGGTATGAGGAAGTGTAGCAATGCAAATAGAAAGTTGCTGAGTGGCAGCTAACAAAGAAATACATTGTTAGTGCTGTTCGTAACTGGAAAAAAATCCTACACTGTATATAATAATTAACAACACCAGAGATCCTGCAGGTGCTGGCAATCCAGAGTAACACACACCAAATGCTGGAGGGACTTGGCATGTCAGGCACTTCTATGGAGAGAAATAAAAAGTCAGTGGTTTGGGCCATTGAGCCCCATCATCAGGACTGGAAAGCAAAGGCAAAGAAGCTAGAACAGGTGAGGGAGAGGAAGAAGTACAAGTTGGCAGATGATTGGTGAGACTGTCAGCAGGCGACAGGGAACGGTGGGTTGGTATGGGAGGGGCTGATGGGTGGAAAAGTTTAAGAATTGAGGAAGAATGAATCTGATAGGTAAGGAGAGTGGAGCATGGGAGAAGGGGAAAGAAGAGTGGCACCAGGGGTTTGGTGGGTGGTGAGGAGAAGGGGTAAAAAGGGGAAACTGGGGAATAGGAGGGAGGTTGAGCGGAATTAGAGAAATTAATGTTCATACTGTCAGATTGGAGGCTACCCAGGTGGAATATGAGGTGGTACTCCTCCCTCCAAAGAGTGGCCCCATCATGACAGTAGAGGAGCCCGTGGGCCAACATGTTGGAATGAGGATTAGAATTAAAATGGTTGGCCACCAGGAATTCTGCTTGTTGCAGATGGAACAAAGGTGCTTTTTCGCATACTACACTGTATGTAATTGTTGATTATATTGTCCACTTATAATTTTTGGGTATTTGAATAATTTTTAATTCGGCACAGGAAGCATAAATGAACTTTGAATAAGACAAATGTCAGGAATTGTAGGAAAGGCTTGCAATTCTGTTGCTGTTTCCACTGGAGATGTTAACTGCATGCATTAAATATTTTCACAATTAACATATCCATTTGATGTAGTGACTGATGTAAGTATTTTTGTAGTTTGGAGAATCAGTGGCAAATAATGTGAAGAGCACAGTTGTACTTTTCACATGGCATTGTTGGATCAGGGGATATTTTTATCATAGAAAGTGTTTAAGATAGTTTGGAGAAAATTGGATAAATAAGTTCAAGCCCCACCCAGGAGATCTGTGCACATAATTTACTCTTACATTTCATTGTTGCATTGGCTGAACATAGAGATCCCATCTAATTATGGCAGGGTGGAGTTCTTCCACTCTCCCTACAAACAGTTAACCTTTAAACAGCATCACTTTTACACTTAACATGAGAGTGCTTATTTATTTTATTCTGGGTGGTGGTGTCTTCAAGTTAGCTGCTGAATCTTGTGTTTCTGAAGTGAGTACATCTCAAAATTCTTTGGTGCATTGTGAAGTGCTCCCTCTGCCTAACCCCAGTACATGTCAAGTGAATGTAAGGAGTCAGATTGATATATTTCTTAGTGCTGTGAACTTGAAACATTCCACTTGAAATGTAGTGTTTGTTGGAATAGGAGTGAAGTGTACTTGACAGCACTGAGGTTGTGCAAGAGAGTGTTGCTGCATCAGGAAGTATTGTATGAAGATTATTTGGTCTCAGCCCAAAGTGTTGACTTTGTTCATTTCCATGGATGCTGCCTGACCTGCTGAGTTCCTTCAGCTTTGGATTTCCATCATCTGCAGAATTTCTTGTGGTGGCTGTTGATCAAACATCTTGATGGCCCTAGACTTCACAATGTCAAATGGATTGCATTGGCTTCCACTATCACAGCCTGTGGGGATCTCAAGGAAGATGAGAGCTGGTCTGTTAGGTGGTTGAGGAAACTGTTCAACATTGATGTTAAATGGCAGAGTTGACCAAGTACTGATGTTGTTATGTGCTTGTAAAGAGATGCGGACTGAGATCATCAATGGTTTTGAAACTGAACCCTGGCAAGTGTAGGCACTGAGAAAGGCAGGCACCATACGTAGGTCGTGAGAATGGGGAGACTGAATGAGAGCATATTGAAGTACTTGTGTAAAAGGAGATTGGAATAGGCTTTGTTCATGGATCACTCAGAAATCTGATGGTGGAGGGGAAGAAGCCATTCCCAAAACGTTAAATGTGCATCTTCAATTTCACCTATCAGCTCATGAATTGTCAACATGACAAGTTGGCATGTCCTGGATGTTGAGAGACTTTCATGGAGGATATTGGATACCACCATGTTTCTCATCTGTATTCTGTGTAAAAAGTTAAGATGTCTATTCTGCATCCAGTTGTAAAGAGTCACCATTAATAATGGCTGTTCAGTCTCTCAGTTCCACCTTTTCAAAAGGACTTGTTACATTTGGTTAACAAGAGCTCCTCCATAAGATGTTATTTTTGGGTTCCCTTGTATATCTTTGTTAGGTGTCTGTTTTCAATCCCTGCTTCATGTTTTGCCCATCTGTTACAGTTTCATTTGCTTCTCAATCTCCCTCCCCCGTCAGCACCCCCGCCCCCCCCCACCCTGAAAGGCTAAACGTGGTACAATTATGTTGGTCCCTGCATGTCACCACACCAACCTCCTCACCCAACATCCAACAGGATCTCACCGCCAGTAATATCTTTCCCTCTCTCCTCTGTATGCAAGGACCACTCTCTTCATGACTGCCTGAACTGCTCAACTCTCCCAGCCCCAGTCCCCTGGCACTTTTACCCACAACTGCAGGAGGTGTGACACCTGTCATTTCACCTCCTTTGACATCACCCAGGAGCCTAAACAGCCCTTTCAAGGGAGGAAGAGGTTCATCTGCACCTCTTCCAACGTGGGCTGCTGCACTTGGTGCCTGCTGTACATTGGAGAAACCTAAGCTTGTGCACTCCATCTTCATCAGCCATCTTCAGCTTCTGGCTGCATGTTAAACTCTCCTCCTAACTCCCTCACCAACCAGTCTGTCCTCAATTTTCTCCACTGCTACAGACAGGCCAAACTCAGATTGGAAGAGCAACACTTGGGTGGCTTAGGTATAAACATTGGGTTTTCCATTTTCATGTAGCTCACATGACCACATGTATAGATTATTCTTTTCCACACACCCACTTGGATTTCTCCTCTCTATGTTCACATTTTCTTCCCCTCCTCCACCTGGTTTCACCTGCATACGGTCCTTTCCCTATCTAATTCCACCTCTCACCTTTCAACTTTGGCATTGCTATATACTGGTCCAGGTGAATGGTCTCGGTCCGAAAGGTCGACTGTTTAACCCCCTCCATAGATGATGTTTGACCTGTTGAGTTCCCTCAGCATTTTCTGTGTGTTACTGGTAATCTTTCTTCTTCCCCATTTCCAATGGTAGATGTTGACGTACACATTTTGTCTCCACAGATGTTCAAGTTTATTGTTATTCAATCATACACATACAGACAGCTAAACGAGACAGCATACCTCTGGGGGAAAGGTGAAAAGCACAGTACATATACAAACACACAATACATTTAGTTATGATCCAGCACATAGTCACAATATTTCATTAGGATAAGTTCCTTGGTGGCATGGCCTGAAGATTGACAGGTTGAATAAAGTGTGAGGTGCATCTTTATGTAAGACAGTATAATGTTACTGGCACTATTATAATAAAACAATTTTTTGATGTGCTGAGTTCTTCCATTGTTCTGTTGTTAAGATTCCAGCATTGGCAGTCTCTATTGCCTTGACTTCTGAGCTTATGAAAGTCTTTTTACTTTAACTCCATAGTAATCTTGTTGTCGAGGGTTTCTGATCTCTGTAGGGAGACGTTTTGCCTTCTTACATGTGAACTGGTTTTATTTTGTTTTACTTTGAATATTTCCATAAGACATGGGAGCAGAACTATGCCATTTGGCACATGAGACCCCCCCCCCCCCCGTAACCTTTGATGCCCTCTTTTATTACAAAAGATTTGAAGTGTTTATATCAGAATTTTGAGGGCTGTTTAACAATGTTAGCCCCCATTTTGAAGACTCTGTTAACAATGATAGCACCCATCTACAATGATAATGCCCATTTACAATGATAAAAATAAATAAAATCTCAATACTTTCGATGTGACTAAATGTGTTTCTGCCAACATCCAAGGTTGTTGGATTTTGCATTCTGAGATTCTAGCTATTTTTATCTTGAGACCAATGGTTTTGAGTTTGAGATGTCAGCACAGCCACTTAGAATTGGGGTTTAGTGTTGCCTCTTACCTAGTCTTGTTAGAGCTTTGGGCCATAGGCGGATGCAAGTGGAAAGATTCCCTCCACCTGGATGAGTACAGGCTTGGCAAGGGTATCACAAGAACCAGGGGTGTGGGTGCAGTTAAGGGGTGGAGAAGATTTCCTTTAACCCCACAAAGTAATGACTTGGTTTCTGTTGTGATTAGCACATCAAAGGTATCTGATGACGAGGCAAGGAGTCAGAAGACGTTCTCTCCGGTTTTAAATGGTGCTGTGGATGGGACATCAGCGAAAATGGAAAACAAGTGAGTTTGCAGGGAGGTGGCACTGATGCACAGCCCCAGTCAGCATAGTGATTAAAATATCATTTACCGCCAGTTACCATGACATCAGTGGTCACGTAATCCACATCGACAATATCCTGGCCTGAATAACTCATCTTTGTTTGCACTATTGGTACACCTAACACGTATACTTCCACAAAATTTTATAGCAAACTATAGAACAGCAACATGGTGAACTTAGTTCTTCACATATATTTTCCTTTAAGCAGATACACAATCCACTATTAAATATGTTTACACACTCTATAAAGCAGTTGTATGCTAAGTCATCTTCAGTAAATGCGTGTTTCCTTGTGTCTGGATTTTTACTGTGCACATTTAAACCTATGCCCTTGTCATTGCTTCATCTCTACCTTTTGTATAATGTAATGTTATGGCTTTAGAAGGCATTGGTCAGACTTCACTTTGAGTATTGTGAACAGTTTTGGGCCGCTCATATAAGAAAGGTAGCAGGGATAAGCTGCCACTGTTTATTAAGTGCAACCAATGGCATGCACCTCAAATAGCCTATGACAGCCAACTCCAACTTCTGGCCTTCATGTGTGGCTTAGCTACTAAGCCTGGTGGGACCACTTCTACTGACAGGAACTTCGGGCAGATGGGACTGGTCTGCGTGGTTGGCAGCTCACCTAAGAGAAAGAAAACTCTGATCTCAAACCTCCGTTACTTTGCGGCTATACCTACTGATGGTGAAGGCTTCAGGAGTAAACCTCAAGGGAAAAATCAGGAGGTGGAGTCCCTAAGATAGCCCTACATTGAGTTCAGCGATGACTGGCAACTCCTGCAATGTCACTGGTGCCAAACTATTGGTCTCTGCTGTTCCTTTGCATTCATCATCTGCATGGAGAGGGGGAGCCTCCTGCATGGACAGCAGCTTGCTCTCCATATCGTACTGTCCTGGCTTGCATATCACCTAGACAGCTGGCACCCAACATCCACGGTCAGCTTCATCCAACGAAGGGCCTCAGCGAGATCTAAGAAAAGATGTACTGTCATTGGAGAGGATGGGTTAATGTGTAAGGAGCATTTGATGGCTCAGGGCCTGTACTCACTGGAGTTTTGATGAATGAGGGGGATATCTCGTTGAAACCTATTGAATATTGAAAGGCCTAGATAGAGTGTATATGAAGAGGATGTTTCCTATAAGACAGCAGGGTTAGGTCATTTGGCCCATCAAGTCTGCTCCGCCATTACATCATGGCTGATTTATTATCACTCAGCCCCATTACCCTGCCTTCTCCCCAAAACCTTTGATGTCCTGACTGATCAAATCCTGTCAAGCTCCACTTTAAATATACTCAATGGCTTGGCCTCCCCAGGCATTCATGGCAAAGAATTCTACAGGTTCACCACTCTCTGGCCAAATAATTTCCTCCTCAACTCTATTCTAATTGGACATCCCTCTATTCTGAAACTGTGCTCTCTGGTCTGAGGCTCCCTTACTATAGGAAGTTTCATCTCCACATTCAGTCTACGTAGGCCTTTCAATATTTGGTATGCTTCACTGAGATCCCCTTCCCGCCATTCTTCTAAACTTCCAGTGAGTACAAACACAGAGCCATCAAACATTCCTCAGGATAACCCTCCTCGTGAAAGACGTCTGGATCCTTTCCAATGCCAGAAGGTCATCAGTTCCGTCATCCAAATCATCGACAGATAACGCGAAAAGAAGCAGTCCAAGTATATTGAGGGAGCTTTAACCGAAGGGCAGTTCCAGAATAGAGGGGTGTCCTTTTAGAATGGAGATGAAGAGGAACTTGTTTAGCCAGAGAGTGGTGAATCTGTGGAATTCTTTGCCACAGGCAGTCGTGGAGGCCAAGTCTTTATGTATATTTAATGCAGAGGTCAATAGATTCTTGATTGGTCAGGGCATGAAGGGGAGAAGCCAAGAGATTGGGGCTGAGAGGAAAGTTTGGCTGTGTAGATTTGATGGGCCAAATGGCCTAATTCTGCTCCTCTATCTTATGGTTTATGGTCTTGTAGCATATCTTTTCAGGTAAGAGACACAAAACTGCTCACTATACTCCTTGTGGTTTGACCAGTGCTTTATAAAGCCTCAGCATTACATCCTTGCTCTTCTATTCTAGTCTTTTCTAAAATGATTGAGCAAACATATATTACTGACTCAACCTTTAAGTTAACTTTTAGAGAATCTTGAACAAGGATTCCCAAGTCCCTTTGCGCCTTGGGTTCTTACATTTTCTTCCCACTTAGAAAATAGTCTATGCCTTTATTCCTTCTGCATAACCGTACATTTCTGTAGGCTATATTCCATCTGCCACTTCTTTGCCCATTCTCTCAGTCTGTCTAAATCCTTCTGCAGACTCCCTGCTTCCTCAACACTACCTGGCCCTCCACCTTTCTGCATATAGTCCACAAACTTGGCCAGAAAGCCATCAGTTCTGGCATCCAAATCATTGACATGTAACATGAAAAGAAGCAGTCCCAGTATATGGGGAGAGTCTAGGGCCAGAGAGCACTTCCTCAGATGAGGAGGAATTGCTTTAGCCAGAGGGAGTGGTGAATCTGTGGAATTCATTGCCACAGAGGGCTGCGGAGGCCAAGTCATTTAAAGTGGAGGATGATAGGTTCTTGATTAGTAAGAATGTCAGAGGTTATGGGGGAAGGCAGGAGATGGGAATGAAAGGGAAAATAAATCTGCCATGATGGAATGGCGGAGCAGTCTCGATGGTCTTAATGGCCCAGTTCTGCTCCTATGTTTTATGGTCTTGTATCTTTATGTGTTGCTTTCAAATCCCCTCTAAGCTCCTTTGAGTTAGGGTGAATTATCCCAGTGTATCCACTCAATCCATGTAACTGTTGTAGCTGTTGTCCTTCAAGCCTGGGCATTTGCGTGAATTGATAGAATGAGGGGATGTGTGACTATAATCCCTGTAAGGATCTGTGTTTGGGAGGGTACTACTGACCTTGTGTATACTTCGAAGATGTCATAGAATGCTGTGAGGTCAGATTTCTTTGATGGCACATTGTAAGAAGTTTGGATGCAAGCTGTAATTTCTAAAATGATTCAGCAACTATACATTAGTGATTGTAGAGTCATAGATCACAACAGCTCAAAAACAGGTCCATTGGCCCAGCTAGTCCAAGCCAAACTGGAATAGAGTCATAGAACACGACAGCACAGAAACAGGCCCAAGTAGTCTACACCAAACCACTAATCTAGTCCCATCAACCTGCAACCAGACCAGAGGCCGCCATACCCCTCCTATCCAAGTACCTATCCAAACTTTTCTTAAATATTGAAATTGACCCTGCGTCCACAGCTTGTGCTGGCAGCTGGTCCCACATTCTCACCAACCAGGCTGAAGAAACTCTACATAACGTTCCCTTTAAACATTTCACCTTTCACCCTTGTCCAAAAACCTCTAGATGTAGTCTCACCCAACCTCAAAGGAAAAATCCTGCTTGCACTTACCCTATCCACCCCCCTCATAATTTTGTATACCTCTATCAAATCTTCCTTCAATCTTCTACATTCTAGGGAATAAAGTACTAACTTATCCAACTTTTCCCTATAACTCAGGTCCTCAAGTCCCAGCAACATCCCTGTAAATTTTCTCTGCACTCTTGCAGTCTTATTTTGTACTTTGTACTATCACCAACATCAAGTCGTTTTCTCTTTCAAAGATCTTGAGAAAGTCATCCACGCCCTTATATCCTCCCGCTTGAACTACTCCAACTCCCTGTATACTGGGATTAGTCAGTCATCCCTGTCTCGCCTGCAAATGGTCCAGAACACCACAGTCGCGCGGAAGAGGGACCATATTACGTCTATCCTGGCCTCTCTCCACTGGCTGCCAGTACGGTTTAGAATTGATTTTAAGGTCCTCCTGTTTGATAATAAAGCCCTAATTGAGCTGGCCCCCTCCTATATCACGGACCTTCTAACCCCTTATTCTACTTCCACGTCCCTCAGGTCGGCTGACTTGGGGCTCCTGGCTGTCCCACGATCTAAATTTAAGCTCAGGGGTGACCGTACCTTTGCTGTTGTAGCCCCTAGACTGTGGAACAGCATTCTCCTCCCTATCAGATCTGTCCCCTCCAATGACTCTTTTAAGTCCAGGCTCAAAACTTACCTTTATTCACTAGCGTTTGAATCTTCCTGATTTTTGGCTTGTGCCTAGGCTCATGTATTGTTTATTTTGTGCCTATAAGCTGTGTGCCTTGTTGTTTATATCTGTGTTTCTTGTATTTGTGATTTTAGCTACCTGTTATGGTTTATACAGCACTTTGGTCAACATGGGTTGTTTTTAAATGTGCTTTATAAATAAATTTGACTTGACTTATTTAAATTTTTCCAGTAGTTGGTGACCAAAACTGGACACAGTGCTCTAAATTAGGCCTCACCAACATCTTATACATTTCCAACCTAACATCCCCATCTCCTGTACTCAATACATTGAATTATGAAGGCCAATATACCAAAAGCTTTCTTTACAGCCCTGTCTACCTGGGACGCCACTTTCAAGGAATTATGGATCTGTATTCCCAGATCTCTTTGCTGTACCGTGTAAGACCTGCCCTAGTTGTTCCTCCTAAAGTGCAACACCTCACACTTGACTGCATTAAACTCCATCTGCCATATCTCAGCCCATTTTTTCCAGCTGGTCCAGATCCCACTGCAAGCTTTGTTAGCTTTCCTCACTGTCCACTACACCCCCAATCTTGGTGTCATCCACAAATTTGCTGATCCACTTTACCACCTTATGGTCCAGATCATTGGTTATAGATGGCAAACAACAGCGGACCCAGCACTGATCTCTGTGGTACACCACTAGTCACAGGCCTCCAGTCAGAGAAGCAGCCACCTACTACCACTCTGGCTTCTTCCGTGAAGCTAATGTGTAATCCTATTTACAATCTCATCGTATTGCTAAGCAATTGAACCTTCTTGACCAACCTCCTATGTGGGTCCTTGTCAAGGGCCTTGCTAAAATCCATGTAGACAGTATCAACAGCCTTGCCTTCATTGACTTTCCTGGTAACTTCTTTGGAAAAACTCCTATTACGTACAGACCCATGTTGACTTACCCCTAATCAGTCCGTGTCTACCCAAATACTAATATATCCGGTCCCTTAGAATACCTTCCAATAACTTTAAACTATTGATGTCAGGCTCACCAATTTATAATTTCCTGTCTTATTCTCAGAACCTTTCTTAAACAATGGAATAACATTAGCTGTCCTCCAATCCTCCAGCACCTCACCCGTGGTTAAGGATGTTTTGAATATTTCTGCTAGGGCCCCTGCAATTTCTGCACTAGGTCCTTTTGACAAGGACTACCTTGTCAGGCCTTTGGGATTTATTCACCCTAATTTGCTTCAAAATAGCAAATACCTCCCCCTCTGTAATCTGTACTTCGAATATATCTGTAAAAGCACTTCAGGTTTTCCTTCACCTTATTTGCTAGAGCAACCTCGTGCCTTCTTTTTGCCCTCCTGATTTCTTTCTTAAGTGTTTCTTGTATTTCTTGTACTCCTCAAGATTCTCATTTGTTCCTACCTGCCATGCACATTCTTTTTTTTTTCCTCTTAACCTGGGCCTCTTTGTTCCTCAAAACCAAGGTTCCCTGAACCTGTTATCCTTGCCTTTTATTCTGACAGGAATATAAACTCTACTCTCAAAATTTCACTTTTGTAGGTCTTCCACTTACCAAGTGCACCTTTGCCAGAAAACAAACTGTGTCAATCCACACTTGCCAGGTCCCTTCTGAGGCCATCTAAATTCCCCTTTCTCCAATTTAGAATCTCAACCCAAGGACCAGACCTATCCTTATCCATAATTACCTTGCAACTAATGTCATTATAAACACTTCATGCAAGGTGTTCCCCTACACAAACTTCTGTCACCTAATAGGAGATCTAGTATCACACTCTCTGTAGGTAGGACTTATGTATACTGATTAAGGAAACTTTCCTGAACACATCTGACAAACCCTTTGCCATCCAGTACGGGAGTCCCAGTCAATATGTGGAAAGTTAAAATAACCTACTATCACACCCTTGTATTTCTTGCAACAGTGCAATCTTTACAAATTTTTTCCTCTAAATCCCATGGACTGTTGTGTGGTCTATAATATAATCCCATTTATGTGGCCATACATTTCTTTTCCTCAGTTCTGCTCATAAAGCCTCACTAGCCGAGCTCTCCAGTCTGTCCTGACTGAGCGTTATCGTGACATTTTCTCTGGGTGACTAGTAATGCCACCCTTCCCCTTTTAATCCCTCCCACTCTATCATGTCTAAAACGCAGAACCCCGGAATATTGAGCTGCCTATCCAGCCCCTCTTGCAACCAAGTCACACTAATGCCTACAATGATATTATCCCATGTACTGATCCATGCCTAATCTCATCCACCTTTCCTACAATACTCTTGGATTGAAATATTTGTAACTCAGAACATTAACCCCATCATACTCGGCATTTTGATTCCTGGTTTTGTATGTGGGCTTAACAACATTTTTCTCTACAACCACTCCTAAATCTGTCTGGTGCTCTGGTTCCCATACCCCTGCAACTTTAGCTTAACCCCACCCCCTTGCTGTGCAACATTAGCAAACCTTTCAGCAAGGATATTAGTTCCCCCTCTAGTTTAGATGCAAACCGACCCTTCTGTACAGGTCTCACCTTCCCTGGAAGAGAGCCCAATGATCCAAAAGTCTGAAGCCTTCCCTCTTGCATCAACTCCTTAGCCACGTGTTAAACTGTATGATCTTCCTCTTTCTGGCCTCACTAGCACATGGCACAGGTAACAATCCTGAGATTATATCCATGGAGGTCCTGTACTTGAACTTAGCACCTAACTCCCTGAACTCACTTTGCAGGACCTCATCACCCTTCCTGCCCATGTCATTGGTACCAATGCGGACCACGACATCTGGCTGCTCACCTTCCCACTTAAGGATGCTGTGGATCTAATCCAAAATGTCTCGGCCCCTGGCACCCGGGAGGCAACGTACCATCCTGGAACCTGGTTCTCATCCACAGAACCTCCATTCTGTTCGCCTAAGGGGTTTGTACGTTCTCCACGTGACCGTGGATGTTTCTTCCCACATTCCAAAGAGAATAGGCTATTGATCAGGGCAGCATGTGCTCATTTGGCTAGAAGGGCCTGTGTTTTGTTAAAGCAATAGGTCCTTAGATTCAACTTGATAAGATAGAAAGACATAAGCTATAAATATCTACTTAGACCTACAAAACTATGTTTATTAGGACAGAACAGAGCAAACATCAAAATACTTATCTCGGCATGTGAGGACCCATCCCACTACAGCACATCACCCACTTGATCTGTGGTGCTGTACATGACCCAGACATCCCACCCTTCAAAAACTGATTTCAGGGAGGTAGCACCATCAATTTGCGGGAGACTTCCGGGAGAGGTGGGATGTCTGCAATAGAGTACCTCCTTAGCAGCTAGCCAGCTGGTTGAAATAACTAGCTATGCTAGTGAACGAATGACACCTGTCAAACTCACCTCAACACGTCTTTTACAGTCTTAACCCACCATGGGCAATAAAAAAGTCATTGTTGCAAACAGTGCAGCGAGCAACACTGTCATTATTTTTGACCCCTATTAGGCAGGGGTACACTTTAGCATAGTCTGTGGTGAAATACGTTTTATATATATTTTTTTGGAACATTCTGCCGTGACGTGCTCTCGCTCTCTCTTGCTTTCTCTCTCGCGCTCGCGTGCTCTCACTTTCTCTCTCGCGCTCTTGCTTTCTCGCTCTCTCACTTTCTCTCTCGCGCTCTTGCTTTCTCGCTCTCTCACTTGCTTTCTCTCTCGCTTTCTCTCTCACTCTCTTGCTTGCTCTCGCGCACGCTCTCTCTCACTCGCACACTCTCTCACTTGCTCGCTCTCAAAAAAATTGATTTCCGTCATATTGTATATAATTTGCGGGCATCAGGGAGCCACTATTCATATGCAGAGACTTCCTGGAGAGGTGGGATGTCTGCATGACCAGCCCGTTGGTGAGGTGAGGGCCCGACAAAGCTGCTCCCTGAACACTCTACTTTAAACCGTCTCCACTAATGTGGAATGCTGAAGTCAGTGGACCAATACATTAACACCATCTCAAACCATCGAATTATAATCAATCTTCCTCTTCCTGAATCCCACCCCAGTGTACAACTAACTTTCATGTTCCCTTAATAATAATCAAAGCTTCTGCAGCCAGTTCAGTTACATTCAAGGCCATAGTGGTAGTGAAATTTTCAGCAAGCACAAAGATTAACCCTTTACAAAACAACACACACAAAATGCTGGAGGAACTCAGCAGTCAAGCAGCATCTATGGAAATGAATAAACTGTTGATATTTTGAGCCAAGACCTATCTTCAGGTCTGAAAAGCAATGGACCTCTGAAGCTGTGAACCGAGTCATGTTAGCCACTGTATTTGCAGAGCAACTTACATTGCAGGAGCAATGAACCACACTGAGACGAAAAATGTGCACACTCACTCAGAAGCCCGCGCAAAAAGTGAGGGCTTTCCGTGCATAAGCACGAAGCTTTTATGAGTGCTGTCTGCACAAATGATTGCTAATTGCATGGGGTTTTAAGGACATTTAGTTTTTTGACCGATGCGCCTCAGCCCTCATCTCTCACCAAAAGTAGAAAATATGGTCCTTGCTAAAACCTGTGACTTTGTTCCTCCATAGCCCCATTCTGTGAGCCGTTGGGGTCATTAGTGCAAGCAGTATCCACCAACTCTACTCCCTTAGACTAGGGGTTCCCAATCTGGAGTCCACAGACTCCTCAGTTAATAGTAGGGGTCCTTTGCATAAAAAAATGTTAGGAACCCCTACCTTCGATGTTCACCCCTTTGAAGATTTTGTGATCTATTCTGTTTGCTCAGTGCCTTTCCCTTTGTCCATGCTCTGGACGTCACAAGATAGTCATAACTGTGTGCTGTCTCCATAAGTTAGTCTTGTTACCAGACAGATACATCAAGGTATCAGTTCTTCTTCTTCTTGGGCCCTTAGCTCCCAGTGAAGCAAAGGCCATCGATGAACTCCTGTCTCCATCATTCTCTGTTCTGAGCCAGTTTCTCTAATTTCAGCCTCAACACCTCTCCTCCATGTGTTCTTTGGATGTCCCTTTTCACCTTGGGGATTCCATTTTAATGTCTTCCTGGTGATATTTTTGGTTGACTTCCTCAAGGTGTGGCTAATCCACCTCCATTTCTGTTTGTGTATTTGTATCTCTGGATTCCTGGATTTCCTATAATGCTACCTTGTCAGTCCATCTGATGTTTAGTATCCTTCTCAGGCAGTGGTTGCTGAAAGCCTGCAGTTTTTGTAGTGTCTTCTTTGTTGTCCTCCAGGTTTCAGAGGCATATAGGAGCACTTGAGTTGAGGATTCTGATTTGTTTTTTCTCGATATGACTCTGGATATCCACACTTTCTTCAAGATGTTGAAAACTACTCTGACCTTGCTCATCCTGACTTTGACATCCTCATCCGTTCCACCGTGTATATATTCACGATGTTTCCAAGATAGACAAAGAAGGTCGCTTTTTCCAGAATTGTATCTCTCATCACTATGGGTCTATTGCTGGTACAGTTTATCTTCATCACTTTTGTTTTAGCTACATTTGGTCTTTAACCCAACATGGTGGAGTTAGCGGTCAGGAGTGTTGATTTTTTTTGCATCTGTTGGTTAGAGCTAAACAGTAGGGCGATGTCACCTGCAGACCCTCGGGTCATCAAGTTGCTGCCAAATAGTCCACTGGATTCCGTTTCATTCGTCCACTTGTCTGTTTCATAATCCAGTCTATTGCCAAAAAGAACAGGAAAAGAGCCATCTAACATTCCTGCTTCTCCCTAGTCTTGACATTGAAGCTTTCTGACAGTTTTCCTCATGTATGACTTTGCGTGACATGTTGTAAGAGTTGATGATATTGATAAATTTCTGGAGTGTTCCATAATGTTTCATGAGTTTCCATAAGGTGTTTCTGTGTAAGTTATCGAAGACTTTCTCATAGTCAGTGAAGTTGATGTAGAGAGATGTATTGCATTTGATTGACTGTTCTATGATTATTCTTAAGGTAGCTATCTTGTCTGTGCAGGAGCAATCTTTCTTAAAGCTGGTCTTTCAATGTTGTGTCAACAGCTTGTTGAAGGTGTTGCAGAATAATTCTGTTTAGCAACTGTTCAACCACAGACATTAAAGATATACTTCTGTAGTTTTTAACAGTCTTATAGATCACCTTTCTTTGGAAGCTTGATGATGTGACTCTCCTTCCAGTCTTGTGGCATCTCTTTGTCCCAGATGTTGCAGAACAAATTGTATAGTGTATCAGCTGAAAGTTTAGGTCTGCCTTCAACGCCTCTGGTGGTACACTGTCTGGGCCAGCTGCTTTTCCTGACTTTAGCCTCTTGATTGCCTGGATGATTTCCTCCTTTGTTGACTAGGCACAGTTGACATCCAAGTCTGTTGGTGCTTCTGGAATTAAAGGAAATTCTGGAGGAGATGGTCTGTTCAGAAGCTCGTTGAAGTACTGTGCCCAATGTTGGAGCTGTTCGTCTTCTTTAGTTAGGGCATTTCCATCTTTATTCTTCACTTGGGCGTTGATCTCGTTGAATTTGCCAGCTAGTTTCTTGGTAGCATTGCATAGTTTTTTCATATTCCCATTTGCTGAGGCTTCTTCTGCTTGGGATGCAAGGGGGTTGATATACCCTTTCCTGTCCCGTTTGATGTTTCTCCTTACTTTCCTAAGTACTCTGTCATATTCCCTCTGCCTCCACATTCTCATTCCTAGTTCTGTTTCTATTGCATTTTCCTTTTAGTGTTCTCCTCTTGTTGATTGTTTCCATTGTTCCTGGTGCAATCCACTCCTTGTGCTCAAATGTCCTTTTTCCCAGCACCTCCTCACAAGTTTCATTTATTGACTCTTTGACAGTAGTCCATTTGTCTTCAATATCAAGGCCCTCAAGTACATGGAAAGTGTGAGGGCAAATCTCTGAGCTATTTCTTTAGTTTTTCAGGTAGCTCACATCGTACTTTAGTTGCTGATTGTGTGGTGCACAGCTTTTTAGGTTCATTTGTACTTTGGTAATCAGAAGATGGTGATGTGGTCTTGCATCTGCACCACATTTCACTCTTACATCATGGGGTGATCTTCAAAACTTAGAGATGTATACGTGGTTGATCTGTTTCTCTGTTAACTTGTTTGATGATATCCATGTTGCCTTGTATATTTGCTGGTATGGGAATAAGCTTCCTGCAATAAGTAGCTTGAAGTTAGCACAAGTTTCAGTAAATCGTTCCCTGGTTTTGGTAATGTTTCTGAGACTGTTTCCCCATCACCTGTTCATATCCTGCGTTATTTCTGCCTGTTTTGGCAGTAAAATCTCCTATGGCAATGGTCAGGTCTTTTGCCATCCCTCTGCTGATGACTGCCCTGAGTGTCTTGGAGAACTCGTCTTCATCATCTTCATTAGTGTTCTTTGTTGGTGGGTAACATTGGATTACTTGAGCTTTTATCTTCTTGCATTTGGTTTTAAAGCTAGCAGTAATAATTCTGGAACTGATGGCCCAATGTGCTTCTGGTGTCATCATGAAGGCTACACCCTATGTATGTGGTGCATCACTACTCTGATGGCCTGAGTAGATGATACTTATCCCATCTGTCAGTCGAGTCTCTCCAGACAAGATGTCTGTCTTGTCTCACTCAGTCCAAGAATTGACAGTTTCTACCTTTTCTTGCCTGGTACATGGTTCCCAAGGTAGATATGGAGTTTGGTAACAAAAGAGTTATTGGCTATGCAGGATCATAGAAACATAGAAACATAGAAAATAGGTGCAGGAGTAGGCCATTCGGCCCTTTGAGCCTGCACCGCCATTTATTATGATCATGGCTGATCATCCAACTCAGAACCCCGCCCCAGCCTTCCCTCCATACCCCCTGATCCCCGTAGCCACAAGGGCCATATCTAACTCCCTCTTAAATACAGCCAATGAACTGGCCTCAACTGTTTCCTGTGGCAGAGAATTCCACAGATTCACCACTCTCTGTGTGAAGAAGTTTTTCCTAATCTCGGTCCTAAAAGGCATCCCCTTTATCCTCAAACTGTGACCCCTCGTTCTGGACTTCCCCAACATCAGGAACAATCTTCCTGCATCTAGCCTATCCAATCCCTTTAGGATTTTATACGTTTCAATCAGATCCCCCCTCAATCTTCTAAATTCCAACGAGTACAAGCCCAGTTCATCCAGTCTTTCTTCATATGAAAGTCCTGCCATCCCAGGAATCAATCTGGTGAACCTTCTTTGTACTCCCTCTATGGCAAGGATGTCTTTCGTCAGATTAGGGGACCAAAACTGCACACAATACTCCAGGTGTGGTCTCACCAAGGCCTTGTACAACTGCAGTAGTACCTCCCTGCTCCTGTACTCGAATCCTCTTGCTATAAATGCCAGCATACCATTCGCCTTTTTCACCGCCTGCTGTACCTGCATGCCCACTTTCAATGACTGGTGTATAATGACACCCAGGTCTCGTTGCACCTCCCCTTTTCCTAATCGGCCACCATTCAGATAATAATCTGTTTTCCTATTTTTGCCACCAAAGTGGATAACTTCACATTTATCCACATTAAATTGCATCTGCCATGAATTTGCCCACTCACCCAACCTATCCAAGTCACTCTGCATCCTCTTAGCATCCTCCTCACAGCTAACACTGCCACCCAGCTTCGTGTCATCCGCAAACTTGGAGATGCTGCATTTAATTCCCTCATCCAAGTCATTAATATATATTGTAAGCAACTGGGGTTCCAGCACTGAGCCTTGCGGTACCCCACTAGTCACTGCCTGCCATTCTGAAAAGGTCCCGTTTATTCCCACTCTTTGCTTCCTGTCTGCTAACCAATTCTCCATCCACATCAATACCTTACCCCCAATACCGTGTACTTTAAGTTTGCACACTAATCTCCTGTGTGGGACCTTGTCAAAAGCCTTTTGAAAATCCAAATATACCACATCCATTGGTTCTCCCCTATCCACCCTACTAGTTACATCCTCAAAAAATTCTATGGGATTCGTCAGACATGATTTTCCTTTCACAAATCCATGCTGACTTTGTCTGATGATTTCACCGCTTTCCAAATGTGCTGTTATCACATCTTTGATAACTGACTCCAGCAGTTTCCCCACCACCGACGTTAGGCTAAGTGGGGTTACATTAGTCACCCTCCAATCCTCAGGAACTAGTCCAGAATCTAACGAGTTTTGAAAAATTATCACTAATGCATCCACTATTTCTTGGGCTACTTCCTTAAGCACTCTAGAATGCAGACCATCTGGCCCTGGGGATTTATCTGCCTTCAATCCCTTCAATTTACCTAACACCACTTCCCTACTAACATGTATTTCGCTCAGTTCCTCCATCTCAGTGGACCCTCTGTCCCCTACTATTTCTGGAAGATTATTTATGTCCTCCTTAGTGAAGACAGAACCAAAGTAATTATTCAATTGGTCTGCCATGTCCTTGCTCCCCATAATTAATTCACCTGTTTCTGTCTGTAGGGGACCAACATTTGTCTTTACCAGTCTTTTCCTTTTTACATATCTATAAAAGCTTTTACAGTCAGTTTTTATGTTCCCTGCCAGTTTTCTCTCATAATCTTTTTTCCCCTTCCTAATTAAGCCCTTTGTCCTCCTCTGCTGAACTCTGAATTTCTCCCAGTCCTCAGGTGAGCCACTTTCTCTGGCTAATTTGTATGCTCCTTCTTTGGAATTGATACTATCCCTAATTTCTCTTGTCAGCCACGGGTGCACTACCTTCCTTGATTTATTCTTTTGCCAAACTGGGATGAACAATTGTTGTAGTTCATCCATGCAACCTTTAAATGCTTGCCATTGCATATCCACCATCAATCCTTTAAGTGTCATTTGCCAGTCTATCTTAGCTAATTCACGTCTCATACCTTCAAAGTTACCCCTCTTTAAGTTCAGAACCTTTGTTTCTGAATTAACTACGGCACTCTCCATCTTAATGAAGAATTCCACCATATTATGGTCACTCTTACCCAAGGGGCCTCTCACGACAAGATTGCTAATTAACCCTTCCTCATTGCTCAAAACCCAGTCCAGAATAGCCTGCTCTCTAGTTGGTTCCTCGACATGTTGGTTCAGAAAACCATCCCGCATACATTCCAAGAAATCCTCTTCCTCAGCACCTTTACCAATTTGGTTCACCCAATCTACATGTAGATTGAAGTCACCCATTATAACTGCTGTTCCTTTATTGCACACATTTCTAATTTCCTGTTTAATACCATCTCCGACCTCACTACTACTGTTAGGTGGCCTGTACAAAACTCCCACCAGCGTCTCCTGCCCCTTAGTGTTACGCAGCTCTACCCATATCGATTCCACATCTTCCCGGCTTATGTCCTTCCTTTCTATTGCGTTAATCTCTTCTTTAACCAGCAACGCCACCCCACCTCCCCTTCCTTCATGTCTATCCCTCCTGAATATTGAATATCCCTGAACGTTGAGCTCCCATCCTTGGTCACCCTGGAGCCATGTCTCTGTGATCCCAACTATATCATAATCATTAATAACAATCTGCACTTTCAATTCATCCACCTTATTACGAATGCTCCTTGCATTGACACACAAAGCCTTCAGGCGCTCTTTTACAACTCTCTTAGCCCTTATACATTTATGTTGAAAAGTGGCCCTTTTTAATGCTTGCCCTGGATTTGTCGGCCTGCCACTTTTACTTTTCTCCTTAGTACTTTTTGCTTCTACCCTCACTTTACACCCCTCTGTCTCTCTGCACCGGTTCCCATCCCCCTGATGGGATCCTGATGACTTTCCCTGCGTTCTTCTCACAATGTCAATGGTATGGTTGGAGCTCATCAATGTTTCTGTTTCTGTAATCCATTGTATCCACTGTACAGGGGCTTGACCTGTAGGGCTTCAGCAGAGCTGTTGGCTAACCTTACCCGTTTCCACAGCAATTCACCTCTCACAACCAGGATGTAAGGTTGGACTTTGAGAGGTAAGGTGTTGGTTTCCAAGTACATCTCCCAGTTTAGTTTGGGCCAGCTTTCTCTTTCAAACCCCAGCAAAGTCGCATGTGTTTACACCCTACAGTGGAGTTTAGAACAAATAACATTACAGTACCGTACTACTTTTGTGCTGGACTTTCAACCTACTCTAAAATCAATCTAACTCTTCCCTCCTACATAACTTTCTTTCTAAGACTGTGCCTATCTAAGAGTTTCTTAAATTTCACTGAGATAAAGAAGCTGGTCTACACCCATTCGGTAGAATTTTGGAGTATGAACATTTTACACTGCCCCAAAAATCTGAGTATCAAGTTCTAACTCTAGAACTTTTAAGTTCTCCATTGATTACCCTGCCAACTCTCCCAGCAATAACACAGAATCTGTTCTCCTGGAGATCCAGTAACATTAAAGCAGCTGCTGTGAATACGATCCTGCTTAAATTGGCAGTGTAACAGTTACCACAATGCTCCACTGTGCCAGCTCTGTAAGATCAGGGTTCAATTCCTGCCACTGTCTGTAAGGAGTTCATGAATTCTCCCTGTGATCACATGAGTGTCTTTCGGACACTCTGGTTTCCTCCCACATTCCAAAGACACATGGGGCAAGAGTTAGTGAGTTGTGGGTGTGCTATGTTAGCGCCAGAAGTGTGGTGACATTCAGAGGCTGCCCTTCAGCACGATCTTCACTGATTTGATTTAATGCAAACAATGCATTTCACCAAAGCCTTTGGTTTTATATTCTTGTAATCTGTAGCCTTATCTGCAAATTTCTTTTAAATGTATGCCTTCTCTTCCTTTCACAGTCTGTTTGTCAGTTCTCAGGAGATATGGTGGTAGTAATATAAGGTAAAGTCAAAGGGAAAGAAAATATGAGAAGTGTTTGGCAGCTTTGGGCCTATACTCACTGGAATTTAGAAGAATGCAGGGGGGATCTCATTGAATCCTACCAAAGTTTGAAAGGACTAGATAGGGTGGATGCGCAGAGGATGTTTCCTATGATGGGGGTATCCAGAACTAGAGGGCACAACCTCAAAATTGAAGGGCGAGCTTTTAGAACAGAGGTAAGGAGGAATTTTTTAGCCAGAGAGTGGTGAATCTATGGAATGCTCTGCGGCAGAGGCCAAGTCTGTGGGTATATTTAAGGCAGAAGTTGATAGCTTTGTGAATCAGAATCAGGTTTATTATCACCAGCATGTGTTGTGAATTTTGTTAACTTAGTGGCAGCAGTTCAAAGAAAATAATAATAAATAAGTAAATAAATTACAGTATACATATATTGAATAGATTAAAAATTGTGCAAAAAGAAACCAGAAATGATATATATTTTTTAAAAAGTGAGGTGGTGTTCAAGGGTTCAATGTCCACTTAGGAATCAGATGGCAGAGGGGAAGAAGCTGTTCCTGAGTCACTAAGTGTGTGCCTTCAGGCTTCTGTACCTCCTACCAGATGGTAACAGTGAGAAAAGGGCATGCCCTGGGTGCTGGAGGTCCTTAATAATGGATGCTGCCTTACTGAGACACTGCTCCTTGAAGATGTCCTGGGTACTTTGTAAGTTAGTACCCAAGATGGAGCCAACTAAATTTACAACCCTATGCAGCCTGTCAGAATGCTCTCCACATTACATCTATAGACGTTTTTGAGTGTATTTGTTGACATATCAAATCTCTTCAAATTCCTAATGAAGTGTAGTCGCTGTCTTGCCTTCTTTACAACTGCATTGATATGTTGGGACCAGGTTAGATCCTCAGAGACATTGACACCTAGGAACTTGAAACTGCTCACTCTCTCCACTTCTGATCCCTCTATGAGGATTACCCTTCCTGAAGTTCACAAACAGCTCTTTCGTCTTACTGACGTTGAGTGTCAGGTTGTTGCTGCAACACCACTCCACTAGTTGGCATATCTCACTCCTGTACGCCCTCTCGTCACCACCTGAGATTCTACCAACAATGGTTGTATCATCAGCAAATTTATAGACCGTATTTGAGCTATGCTTAGCCACATAGTCAAGGGTATAGAGAGAGTAGAGCAGTGGGCTGAGCACATTCCTCTGAGGTGCACCAGCGTTGATCGTCAGCGAGGAGGAGATGTTATCACCAATCCACACAGATTGTGATCTTCCAGTTAGGAAGTTGAGGATCCAATTGCAGAGGGAGGTACAGAGGTCCAGGTTCTGTTTCTTCTCAATCAGGACTGTGGGAATGATGGTATTAAATGCTGAGCTAGAGTTGATGAACAGCATCCTGACGTAGGTGTTTGTGTTGTCCAGTGTGAAGAGCCATTGAAATTGCATCTGCTGTTAACAAATTGCGGCGATAGGCAAATTACAATGGGTCCAGGTCCTTGCTGGGGTAGGAGTTTGGTCTAGTCATGACCAACCTCTCAAAGCATTTCATCATTGTAGGTGTGAGTGCAACTGGACAATAGTCATTAAGGCAACTCACATTACCCTGACCCTGATTTGTCAGGGTCAAAGGATATGGCGAGAAGACTGGTGTATGGGGTTCAGTGGGATCCAGAATCTGCCATGATGGAATGGTGGAGCAGACTCGATGGGCTGAATAGTCTAATTCTGCGCCTATGTCTTATGGTCTAAACTTTTTAATGTACGTACATGTCACCATATACTATACTGAGATTCATCTTCTTACAGGCATTGCAGGTAAATGAAGAAATAGAGTACCATGTAAAAGTCTTAGACACATATATGTAGCCAAGGTGCCCAAGACCTTTGCACAGTACTATAGTAATTGCATGTATTGCACTGTACTGCTGCCGACAAAAACAAGTTTCATGACGTGCAAGTGATAATAAACCTGATTTGGATATGGGTCTCTGTTGTGGACTGAGAGTGGGAAGGGGGCAGAGAGAGGAGGGTCTTGGTTGGGAAAATGGTAAGGGAGTGGGAGGTGCCAGAGGGACATTTTATAATGATCAATAAACCAATTGTTTGGAATCAGTGACCTTGCCTGGTGTCTCAGGGCTGGGTGTGCCTGCATCTGCATCACCCTGCGCCGCAAACCTCAATCCAACTGAGAATTTGTGGCTGGATTTGAAAAGGGCTGTTCACTCATGATCTCCATGCAATCTGACAGAGTTTGAGCAGTTTTGTAAAGAAGAAAGGGTAAAGATTGCAGTGTCCAGATGTGAAAAGCTGATAGAGACCTATCCACACAGACTGTAATTGCTGCCAAAGTTGCGTCTACTAAATACTGACTTGAAGGGGGTGAATACTTATGCAATCAATTATTTTGTGTTTTATATTTGTAATTAATTTAGATCACTTGTGGCCATCTGTTTTCACTTTGATATGAGTCTTTTTCAGTTGGTCAGTGTAAAAAAAACTCAGATTAAATCCACTGTGATTCAACGTTGTAAAACACAACATGAAAACTTCTGTACAAAATGTACAGACCTTGAAAATGAGTGTGAGGTGTGGAATCAGTTCTGAGTTAAGGTGAGTGATGATATCCACACCCAGCTCAGGAGCTTGATTGTTGTAGGGTAATAACTGTTCCTGAACCTGTTGATGTGGGATCTAGGCTCCTGTACCTCCTAACCTGATGGCAACAATGAGGAGAGCATATGGCACTTTTGGTGGGGGTCCTTGATGATAGATGCTACTTTTTTTGTGCAGCGCTCCTTGTAAATGTGCTTAGTAGTGGCGAGGGCTTTGCCTGTGATGGACTGGGCTGCATCCACCATTTTCTGTTCCTCGGGATTGGTGTTTTCATGGTGTTTCTGGGAAAATGGTGAGACACCTTTTGGGGTGAGAGTCTAAGACCAAGTTATCCCTCAGAATCTATTTTGTTTTGAGTTTTAAATGTTTAATTTTTAACTGGCAGCTTGTTCTCACAAACCATTATTTTGACATGAGTCCGTAAGAGACCACTGGATATTAAAACACCAGGTGGAACATGAATTAATTTGTTTCTTTCTTTCCTCCCTTCTTAGGTAGCACTGTAGAGTGCAATGAGGAAGGTCCTTCTCGGTGCACCCTGAATGAAACTCCTGGACCGTGCCCACTCCGGTTTGGGAGCTGGTCTCTACACTCTCCGCCGCCGAAGCAGAGAATCGCCGCCGAAGCCGTCAAGAGCTTCACCTTCCCGGGGCAACCTCTCGGCTGCACTGATTTGACAAAGAAATGAGGGGGGAGGGGATTGGGAGGGGCGGGCAAGGTGTCGGGAGGTGGGAGGGGGAGGAAGGGTGGGCAAGGGAAAAAAAAGAGTTATTATAAACCAGCAATACAATATATATAACTCAGCTCATGGAATCCAAGGAAATGTTTGTTTCTAACAGTGTGTGCGTGTGGACAGAGCGTTGTTCCCCATCACGAGTCAGATAGTTCATAAAGAGAACACAAATGTTCTCTCTCTAATACAAGTGATAGGATGGTTCAGGTAAATCGTAAGACTGAATGCTGTAGTGGAATTTATCTGCTTAGTTAAGCAGAACTACTGGTCTCCAATCTTCATGGATCCAAATGTATTTGTGTCTCTCCACAATCAATGTTATTGAAACGAAGATCACACTGAGAGGCCAGTAGTCTTTATGCTGTCCCTCAGATCCTAGTCTGCTGTGGACAAATTAGTGTAGAGGTTTATCACTTGATTAAGGCCCTCTAGTGCATGAATCTGCAGGGTCTTAATCCAGTGATTAATGTCATTTCTTACCTTCCTTTCATTCTTTGATGTATCTGGCAATTAAAATCCACAGAATCCCAATTCTTTTATGTACAGTAAAAGTGACCCGTTTGGGACAAATTAAACTGATTCTAAAATTCTCAATATCTTGGAAGGGACTAGGACAAATTTGCATTTGCAGGAGGTAAGTGAACTGGGCTGCTTAATTTTGCCATTAGATGTACATTTTTTATTTAAAGCCAGTAAAACTGAAACAGAAAAAACACGGGGTTAACCGCCAACACATCTTACCCGTCCAACAGGTCACTTCCTCTGCGGGCTACAAAATAGGCATTTGTATTGAATCAAATCACCAAAATGTTTGTATTTAAGATCAGCATGTTGGCACACACACACGCACACGCACACACAGACACACAGACTCACTCACTTACTCACATATGTACCTCCTCCCCCTTCCCCCAGTGAGAATTCTTGCTTTGCTGCTTGTATAGAGAGTTCCAGCCACAACAGTGTGGAGAGGATGATGTTCTGCCCATTAGGTACTTATAAGCTTTAACAGTGATGCTACTTCAGGGAACTGGACCGAGGTTGTGTTTGAGGCTGAACATTCCCACCTTGCAACATTTTTTTTTCAAAAAAGGAATTCTACTCGTGCACGGCTCTTCCAACTTGAGTTGTGTTTAAGCATCAAGATGAAGCCAAAAAAAAAAGTTGATGGCTGCCCTCCTGTGAGAGAAGCCAGAAGGATGTTACATTTGCCCTTTGGCAGGCAAGGGTTATACTCTTCCAGTACTTTGGGGGGGGGGGGGCCGCGGGTGTTGTGGAGTACATCTGTAGATTCCTCTGCCTTGGCCAAAGGCAAGTAACCAGTGTCTGGACACTGGCTTTCAAGATAGGTACCTTCAACCCAGTAGCAGTACAGCTGTGATCAACATCTATAGTTCATCTATTTTTATTTAAAGAAAATGCTTCACGTAATTCATATGGTTTCTACCTTGGTGACTGTTTCAAACTTTTGGGGTCTTTGATGCCATGAGCTGATCAGTGTTAAATATTAAATGGTGAGCTATCTATATTTTCATAATGGAGAAAACTTTTTTTGTGCAAAATGATGTTTTAGGAAGAGATGGACTTGATCTTCCATGCCCATGATTGGCTGGATTCCAAAAGATCTTATAAGCGAGTAGTGAAATTGTTCCTGGTGCTTTTGGAATCACAGACATTCAGAGCACAGTAGAATGCTTAGCCCATTCGCCTTAAGAGTGGTTGGTTGCCTGATTGCAACATAACGGTTTGCTGGTCAGCGTTGAGCTTTGTGGTTGGCAAACTCCCATACAGTAAGCCTGGATTCTCACCACCAACTTCTTTCTGTACCTCATGTTGGTGCTGAGCAGTTTGGCCAGAGCTCGGTTTGTGGGGTGTTGAGGCGGGCGGGGGGGGGTTGCAGTGGCTGGGAAGATGGACGAACATCCCATAAAAGCCAGGAGGGAGATACAAATCCCAATCTTGAGTATGCGATGAATTTTTCTACTAAAGAGGCTTAAAGCTAATAGGACCATAAAGAAATTGCACTTTCTTATTTGAAAACTAGCAGCCAACTGTAGAACAAGCCACATGTTCTGTCCAGCCAACTGCAAATGTGTTCGCAGCTTGTGCTTCACTGCAGGGGAGGAAGTAATGTGTTGACGGGGGCAGCTGGGTGAAGAACATTTCCTGAAGCAAATGATAGCATGACTCATGAAGTGGAATTTCACTTATCATGGTCTGGTTGTTAATTTTGGTAGCCTTCCCCAAAAACTTCTATAGTTCAGCACCTTGTTGCCCTGGTGCAGTGCTAAAATCTATGCCATCCTTTGCAAATGATGGGAAAAAGATGTCTTCTCTGACACGCTACATTAAATTATTCTGTTACTTAAAAGGCCCATCAGTGGCTGAAGCCAATGTTGAGGATGTGCTGATTTCGTTAAAATTCGCTCACGAAATGAGAATTGTTCTGGAGTTTCATATTGACGTAGCAAAGTTCTGGAGAAACCAGTGCTGCAGAAACCCAAGGAAGGTTGCAAGTTAAGTTCTGTCCATAATTTGGGAAATTTCCTCAATCAACCCTGTACCCTAGGTGTTGGGTGATCAAAACTCTGACACTCACCTTATGTGTCAGCTTAATTGCCGGGGAAGCCTGGCAGCTCTGAGAGAGTGAACGTTTGAATTTTTCTGAAAAGCTCCATGCTGTCTGGCTGCAGGCCTTGAGCACCTCCACAAGAGGCAGCTAGTGAGCTGTATGGAGAAGTGTGCAGCACACAGCTGGCCCATGAGTTTATCCACTGATTGTTATGACAGTCCAGGCACCTCTACTGCCACCAACCAATATCACAGCCTAAGAGTAAAAATTCACTCTTTAGAGCAGTATTTTGTTGTTTTGAAACCTTTTTTTCTTAATTCTTCTATACCTCATGTAGCAAATATTAATAGGGTAATGGGTACTCCAAGAGCGTCAAACAATGTCTTAAGCCATACGAAGTTGTGCCCAAAATAAGGTTGCTGCCTTAGGAGGCCGAGTGGGTTATTCCCTTTACATAGTCTGTTGGTTAATTTGGTGAGTCACCAAACCCAACTTGATGCATAGCCAGTGTTATTGATTGATATCACACAAGGCATTATTCAAAGATACCTCAATGAGTCCCCACTTCTGTTTGCTATTCAAGGTGCTCCTTGCTGCTGGAATATGGAGCAAGAAACGGTTTCTGCTCAGATTTCCTCCTCCCCTTACACCTGAACCCTGCAGAAACAAGGCCTATTCAATGCAGAGCAATGCTTGTAACAATTATCCACTGTAAAGCCTTATCCCCAAAAATACTCATCTTCAAGATGCGGGGAAGAACATTTTGAGATGCAGGTTGACAGATCAGCCTCGCCCTGTTCCCTCCAGTTCTGTTGGGAAGCTGATGTTAAACTGGTGGCTTCCAGCTTCCTCATTAGAGAACTAATTGGGACATAGTCATTGTGGGATTAACATAAGAACTCACTGAAAGTAACCTAGTGGCAGAAGCGGTCAGCACCCATAATTGGCACAAAATAAAAGTTTTGAAATCCAGCCAGGGTGGGTTGAAGCAAGGTAAATCCTTTCTCTTTTAAGATTATTGATGTTTGATGTGTGCAGCAAATGGTAATAAAATTTAAACTGTAGCAGTTGTCTGGCTGATTACTGTTTCTTTTGGTAACAAACACTGAAAACAACGTGAGAGAGCGAATCTATTAAAGCATTTTTCGTTTATTGTAAAAGTAACCGTATATTCTAGGAGAAATATTGTTTATATACCACAACTGTACAGACATAAACACGTTCGTAGGGCTGACAAACCTATTTGTTGTAATAAAATATTCTATCTATTTCAAAGGATTATTGAATATTTACTGTAATGAAAGATGAAAAAAGGCCCAGGGTTTTACTGAAGATGGTTGGTAAAATTGTGCTGCAGCTGAGATTTGTAATTGATTAATAATCTCCTTAACTCCAAGTAACATATAAATTCATAAACACATGAGATTCTGCAGATGCTGGAAATGCAGAGCAACACACACACACAAAATACTGAGGAACTCAGCAGGCCAGGCAGTGTTGATAGGAATAAAGAGTTGACATTTCAGGCGAGACCCCTCATCAGGGCTTGAAGGGTCTTGTCCTGAACTGTCGGATGTTTATTCCTCTCCATAGATGCTGCCTGACCTGAGTTCCTGCAGCATCGTGTGGTGACGAGCACCTCAAACCACCAGACCCCTCCTGACGAAACTGCATTTACGGAGCTTTCAGGTAACGATTTTCTGGGTTTAGACCCACAGGCATCGAATCAGCAGCATTTAGATTGAAATTAACTTACTTATCACATGAACATCGAAACATACAGTGACATGCTGTTGGCATTAAAAACCAACACAACCTAAGGATGTGCAGGGAGACAGCCCGCAATTGTTGCCACACATTCCAGCGCCAACACACTAACATAAGCAACAGCATCAGCTAAACATGATTGGCATGAAGGATCTTGGTCCAAAATATCAACTCTGTATTCCTCTCTGTAGATGCTGCCTGTTGTATAACTTCAGCTTGGCTGGTTCTTACCGGGCTTATTCTGTAATTAACTTTTTGACGGATTCAGTTGAAATTGAGGATGTTTGCTTTGTGTTTTGGTAACACTAAGAATGTTGATTTTGAACACCTACATTATAAGCTACCGACATAAGGTGAGAGGTGGGAGACACCTCTTTTAGAGAAAAGGGATCACCACTTTGTGCACAGTAAGGTTTCCCAGGTAACAATGAGGTGAGCAATAGCAACTTAGTCCAAGGATGTGCTGGGGGCAGCCCGTAGGTGTTGCTGTGCTTCTGGCACCAACATAACCTACAGCAACGTTTTGCAGGCAGTTCACAAACCTATTAGATATACTTCTGAATCTGCAGCCTAAAGCTTCCGTTTAAGAAATGTACTTTTGAACTGATTAAACGAACTAGGGATTAGGCAATCTTTTGAAGGATGTGACGAACTTGACTCTCGGGAATGCAGTTATGGCACCTTAAAGACGGAGGTTGGCCATGGCTGGGATGGACTTCAATCCAAATTAAAGCTTTGAGACCCCAGACTGGTGTTTAGGGTCATCTGTCTGCCTTCGGTCAGCTTTCCTTTCTTCTCATTACTCCATTGTGCGGGAGGTTCAGGAATCTTGGGGTGCCAAGCTGCCAGTTTCGGGAGTTGTATGTTGCCCTGCAGCCACTGGGCTCCTGGATGGGCTTTACAGCCTGTGGACTCACTTTCACAGACTGTAAAGCTCCTGTTCTATGTGTTACTTGATTACTTTTTTATTATTTGTATGATTTGACATCTTCGACGTTGGATGTCTGGATGTCTGTCGGTCTTTGTGTTTTTATGTGGATTCTGTTGTGTTTCTTTGTTCTGCGGGTGCCTGCAAGAAGATGAATCTCAAGGTTGTGTATGGTCTGCGTACTTTGTTAATAAATTTACTTTAATTTTCAGCTCCTGGTGACATTGGTTGAGAATGAGTGCTAGCCAAGACTAGGAAGCCAAGGGGGCACAGCTAGCCACTACACTACTCTGCCACTCCCAGATGGAGGAAATGGCATTTTGTTATTGGTATATTATTGTCACACGTATTGAGACACTGGAAAAGCTTCTACAAGCCAACCATACAGATTTCAACAGAGCAGTATGCTAAGGTATACAAGGGAAGAGAGAATGAGAATAAAATTACAGTCAAAGGTGTAGTGCAGGCTGACAGTAAAGGGCAAAGGCCATGATCAGTTAGACTGTCAGGTCAAGAGGCCATCTTATCGTACAAGGGCACATGGTGTTTTCAGATTTTTGTATCTTCTGCTCAATTGTGGGGGGTGGGGGGTGCTAGTGGAAAGACGGAGGGAGTGTCTAGTGGTGTTTAGTTATATTGGCTGTTGGAAAATGGAATTCTGCATTTAACAGTGACACTTTTGGCAGCAGCACTCCTCTGTGAAACAAAAGTAAAATTCTGCAAGATTGGTTATTTATGAAGTGGCTCCAACAGGTTTGTTCCTAAACTGCTAGGAATATTTCCCCAACAGATTATTTTTCTTTTCCTCAAGGTTTAACTGTATATGGACAGAATCAAGTCGCGTTTATTGTCCTGTGCACAGCTGCAAGATAAAGATACAATGAAAGGCATACTTTCAGCTGCATCATTAAGTACATATAGTCAGTGACTACTTTATTAGCTATACTTGTACACCTAGCTAAAGCAAATATCAAATCAGCCAATCATCTGGCAGCAACTCAATGCATGAAAGCATACAGACATGGTCAAGAGGTTCAGTGTTGTTCAGATCAATCATCAGAATGGGGGAGAAATGTGATCAGAGTGACTGACCATGGAATGATTGCTGGTGTGGTTTGAGTATCTCAGAAACTGCTGATCTGAGATTTTCACACACAACACCTCTAAGAGTTTACAGAGGATGGTGCAAAAATACATCCAGTGAGTGGCAGTTCTGAGGGTGAAATTGCTTCGTTAATGAGAGAGGTCAGGAGAATGGCCAGACTGGTTCAAACTAAGAGGAAGGCGACAGTACCTTAAATAACTACAAGTTACAACAGTGGTGTGCAGAAGAGCATCTCTGAACGCACAACACATCGAACCTTGAAGTGGATGGGCTACAGCAGCAGAAGACCACAAACACACACTCAATGGCCACTTTATTAGGTACAGGAGATACATAATAAAATTACCACTGAGTGCACGTGTATGCACAGGAGCAATGAAAAGCTTACTTACAATAGCATTCACAAGAAAAGCATAAACTGAACAGTAAGTAAATACAAGAACAGAGAGGCCCATTTTAATGCAAGGTAGTCAAGGTGGTCACACTGTTGCCAAGACTGATAAGACTCGGTGCTTCTCTCTCCCCAGATGCTTGCAGACTTGCTGTGCCCTGTTTCTCACTGTTCCAGCCGTGAGCAACCACCAACCAAAGGATACCAATCCTTTGTACAATGTGAAAATACCTAAATTGTTTGGAGAAGTTTACAATATCAACCCCCTGATGAGAGCTTGATTTCTGAACAATGAAGAAAACACAAAGCATCAGGCACAAAACACTGGAGGAACTCATCAAGTCACGTGGCATCTAAGGAAAGGAATAAACAGTCAATGTTTTAGGCCGAGATCCTTCATCTATGCTTTAGAGTTCCCTGCTGTACATAGTCTAAACCTCTAGAGAATATAGAAATATTTCCTTGCCATAAGAAAGCAGCATCCATCATTAAGGACCTCCACCATCCAGGCATGCTCTCTTCTCGCTGCTGCCATCAGGCAGGAGGTATGGAAGCCTTAGGTCCCACACCACCAGGTTCAGGAATAGACATCACCCTACAACCATCAGGCTTTTGAACCAGTGTGGATAACTTCACTCACCTCAACACTGAACTGATTCAATAGCTCCCTTTCACAGACTCTTTATAATTCAAAACAAAGAACAGTACAGGCTTCTGCCACGTTGTGACGACATTTTTGCCTACTCTTAAGATCAACCTAGCCCTCCATTTTTCTATCCTATCATCCATATTCCTATCTAAGAGTTTCTTAAATGTATTTGCCTTTACCACTATTGCATTCTACACACTTAGCAATCTCTCTGTAAAAAAAACTCTGACACTCCCCCCCCCCCCCCCCACTTTCCTCCATCCACCTTAAAATTATGCCCCCTTGCAGTAGTCTTTTTCATCCTGGGTAATAAGTCTCTGGCTACCCATTCTATCTATATCTCTTAGCACCTTGTACACCTCTGTCAAATCACCTCTCATCCTCATTCGCTCCAAAGTGAAAAGCCCTAGCTCACTCACCCTATCCTCATAAGACATGCTCTCTAATCCAGATGGCATCCTGGTAAAACTCCTCTGCACTCTCTCAAAGTGAATTTATTATCGAAGTACATATGTGTCACCATATACAACCTTGAGATTTCATTTTCTTGTGGGCATACTCAATAAACCAATAATAGAGTAATGACCATAATAGAATCAATTAAAGACCACACCTACTTGGGCATTCAGCCAGTGTGCAAAAGAGCACAAGCTGTACAAATACAAAATAATGAATAAATCAGCAATAAATTTCAAGAATGTGAGATGAAGAGTCCTTGAAAGTGAGGCCATTGGTTTCAGTGATGGGGTGAGTGAAGTTATCCCCTATGGTTCAAGAGCCTGATGGTTGAGGGGTAATAACTATGGTGTGAGTCCCAAGGCTCCTGTACCCTCTTCCTGATGGCAGCAGCGAGAAGAGAGCATGTCCTCAGTGCTGGGGGTCTCTGATGATGGACATGCTTTCCTGTGACAACACTCCATGTAGATGTGTACAGGGCTTTACCCATGATAGACTGAGCCGTATCCAATGCTTTTAGGATTTTCTGTTCAAGGGCATTGGTGTTTCCATAACAGCCTGTAATGTAGCCAGTCAATTTACCCTCCTCTACACATCTGTGGAAGTTTGTCAAAGTTTTTGATGTCATGTCAATTCTTTGCAAACTGCTAGGTAGGTAGAGGTGCTACTGTGCTTTCGTCATAATTACACTTACATGCTGGACACAGGACAGGTCCTCCGAAATGATAACACCCAGGAATTTAAAGTTGCTGACCCTCTTCACCTCTGATCTTCCAATGAGGACTGGCTCGTCGACCCCTGGCTTCCTTCTCCTGAAGTCAATAGTCAACTCCTTGGTCTTGCTGACTTTGTTATGAGACTACCAATCACCTCCCACATGATTGACGAGGTGTACCTGATAATAAACTTACTTTGAACTTTGAGACAGGTGAACTCTGTCGCCTTGATTGAGATCTTGGTTTGCAAGCACACTGCTTCTCAAACACTGGAAGGCTGTGCTGACACTTCCATTAACAGCATCTTATCTGTTTTAAAGGTTAGTTTAATGTTGTTTCCGTTAATGTTCAACACAGTCCGAGGATGTGCTGGGGGCAGCCCGCAAATGTTGGCATGCTTCCAGTGCCAATGTAGCATGCCCACAACTTACTAACCCCAACCCCTAGAACATTGGAATATGAGAGGAAACTCGCGTGGTCATGAAGAGAACGTGCAAACTCCTTACAGACAGCAATGGGAATTGAACTCTGATCAGTGACACTGTGAAGAGTAGCATTCACAGCTACTTGACTGTGCTACCCTTAGAAACAGCTTCCAAGGTAATAGGAAGTAGTCCATAGTTCCCCGTCTCATCACAAACCTTTACTGGCAGTGTTGTACAGTGGGGACAGATGGTGGAGGGCATTTTCGTCGGTGATGAGTGCAAGGCCCGTCCCCTTGTGCTTCAGTGAGTGAGATGCTGATGACTTGGAGTTTGGCCACCTGAATGCATGTAGGTGTTGCCTGTTTGAACACTGAGGTCTCAGAGATCAGCAAGTTACAGGAAGGAATGGGACCTTCATTCAGGAGTGGAGGGGATGTAGGTTGATTAGTTTTCCATTTGTCCTGTAGATTACTGGGAATTTTGGAAAAGGTGGTGCGAGGTGGTGGTGAGGAAAGTGTTAAAGCAGTGACACAGTTCTGTTTGGCACCAGTCTGCATAAGACATAGGAACAGAATTGGGCTCTTCAGCCCACCAAGTCTGCTCTGGTATTCCATCATGGTTGATGTATTATCCTTCTCAACCCCATTCTCCTGCCTTCTCTCTGTAACCTTTGATGCTTTTACTAATCCAGATCAGTTTTTCTAATCCATTTTAAATATACCCAATGATTTGGTCTCCACTGCCGTCATTGACAATAAGTTACACAGATTCACCACCCTCTGGCTAAAGAAATTCCTCCTCATCTGAAAGAGCTATATTAACACAGAAATGGCCAACTAGTCCATGACGAAACATTAATCTGCCGAGTCTGGTTGACCCGCATCTGAACCATAGCCCTCCATACCCCTCCTGTCCATGTACCGATCCAAACTTCTCTTCAATGTTGAACTCAACCCCATAGGCACCACTTGCACTGGCAGCTCATTCTACACTCTCACCACCCTCTGAGTGGTGATGTTCCCCTTAAACATTTCATCTTTCACCCTTAAACCCAAGACCTCTAGTTCTAATCTCACCTGACATCAGTGGAAAAAGCCTGCTTGTATTTACCTTCTCCATACCCCTCATAATTTTGAATATAAAGAGGGACATTCTAAAGGGACGTCCTTCTACTCTGAGGCTGTGCCCTCTGGTTCTACTCTCTCCCACAATCAGAAACATCCTTTCCACGTTCACTCTATCCAGGCATTTAAATATTTGATAGGTTTCATTGAGATCCCCCCTTGTTCTTCTAAGCTCCAGTGGATACAGAGCCATTAAATGTTCCTCTTATGTTAACCCTTTTAATCCTGGGATCATACTTGTCAACCCCATCTGAACCTCTCCAATGACAGCACATTGTTTCTTCGATAAGGGGCCCAAAACTGTTCACGATGTTCCAAGTGCATTACGTTCTGCACCGGGATCATGGACAACGTCCATCTGATGCAGATGTAGAGCAGTGGCTACAGTGACCCAGGCTCAGTCCTGATCTCTGGCCTTGTTGGTAGGACACTGCAAATGCTGGAATCTGGAGCAACAATGTGCTGGAAGAACTCTGCTACTGGAAGCTGTCCAAGTGGGGTTGACATACAAGGTGTCCTGGATGCAAGTGGGAAGGGTCTGGACCAGAGGAGACAGGATATGAGGAGATAACTTAAGTGGGGCAAGAGCAGACAGAAGCAATGGGCCAATTGGGACAGCAGATCTTCTAGAGATCTTTTATTTGTCACATATACATCGAAACATACAGTGAAATGGGTAGTTTGTGTCAGAAGCCAGCACAGTCAGAGGATGTGCTAGGAAGCAGCCCGCAGAAGTCGCCGCACTTCTAGCGCTAACATAGCATGCCTGTACTTCAGTGGGATATGGGAGGAAAGGGCAAGATCAAATAAACTACTTACAGACAGCAGAGGGAATTGAACCCAGTTTTCTGGCATTGTGAAGGGTCATGCCAGCTGCTATGTGGGAAGTGCAGGATTGAGGTACTATCAGGTTAAAGGCTGTGAAGGAGAGCTCTCCGAGTACACTATAATCAGTGACAGTGCAGGAGGAGGCAGACAGCTGCTCATTAATGGTGTCATGAACAAGGATGGGCCATTTCCTCCTCCCCCAGCCCGAGGGGCATTAGTGAGCAGGGTCCTGAGGCAGAGCTTCAACCCAAATCGTCAATAAATCCTCTTCTCCCACAGGCTGCTCTACGCCTTGAGTTCCTCTTTGTAGCTGTCTGAGTGGAGTTGGCACTTTCTCCATATGACCATGCAGATTTCCCCTGGGTGCCTTGGTTCCCTCCTACATCCCCAGACATGCTGGCTGAAAGGTTAGTTGGCTGCTGTAAATTGCTTCTGGTATGTATAGCTGCAGTCCCAAGTTTAACATCTCTGAAAATCTATCCTGGGCTCAACACCATGAACAATTACTAAGAAGGCATGACTGGCTATATTTCATTAGGAGTTTGAAAAGACTTGGTATGTCACCAAAGGCACTCACAAATTTCTACAGATGTACTGTGGAGAGTATTCTATCTGGTTGGCATCACTGTCTAGTATGTGGGATGGTGGGCATTGCACAGGATCAGAACAAGCTCCAGAAAGTTGTAAACTCAAACCAGCTTCTTCATGGGCACCAGCTCCCCGGCATCGAGGACATTTTCAAAAGGCGATGCCTCAAGAAGGTGGCGTCCATCATTAAGGACCCCCATCACCCAGGACATGTCCTCTTCTCACTGCTACCATCACGGAGGAGGTACACACACCCTACATTTCAGGAACTGCTTCTTCTCCTCTGCCATCAGATTTCTGGACTGATGCGATGGACCCATGAACACCACCTCAGCATCTATTTTCTTCTTTCATTACTCTCTTTGAACCGCTTACTTAATTTAATTCTTTTTATATATACTTCTGATTGTAATTTATCGACTTTTAAATAATTTATTGCAATGTACTGTTGCCGCAAAAACAAACTTCATGACATATGCCAGTGGTTTTAAGCCTGATTCTGATTCTGTGTTTGAAAGTGCTGCCTTTGTGTGAGCTTGCCTCTAATTTTATGGAGTACCATGTATCCATGAGCATAATCTCAGGTTACACATATTCTGGATCACGATTGCAGTGTGGAGAGGTTCAGGGTGTGAGTACACTAATCACAATACGTTGGCCCCTAATTGTTCCTCTTCATTGACCTCTCCACCCCGCTTTCTGTGCTCTTCAAACCCTTCAAGCTGATTGTGGTCGGTGAACAGTTCAGTGTTGGGGTGAGTGAAGTTATCCATTCTGGTTCAGGAGCCTGATGGTTAAAAGGTAATAACTGTTCCTGAATCTCGTGGTGTGGGACCAAAGACTTCTGTACCTCTTACCTGATGGCAGCAGCAAGAAGAGAGCATGGCCTGGGTGGTGGGAATCCTTGATGAAGGATGCTGCTTTCCTGTGACAGTGTTTCACGTAGATGTGCTCAGTGGTGGCGAGGGGTTTTACCCGTGATGGACTGGGGTATATCCACTTCTCCCACTCTACTGCAGGTGGGAGTTCCACAGATTTATCCTGGTGACATTGAACATTCCTGCTACACCTGGTCTGATGCTGTCTCCTGAACCAATTCCTCGCCCTCTCTTATCTCTCGCACGTCGAGATATTGACACGTAGGGATCAGGTGATGAGTAACACTTCTGAGCATCGGATCTGGAAGAAGAAAGCATGTCCCGATCCTTTGGTGCGAACTCCTGCCGTACAGGCCGTGTAACACTGTTACAGCGCCAGCGACCCGGGCAGCGCGGCCAACGTAACACTGTTACAGCGCCAGCGGCCCGGGCAGCGCGGCCAACGTAACACTGTTACAGCGCCAGCGGCCCGGGCAGCGCGGCCAGCGTAACACTGTTACAGCCCCAGCGGCCCGGGCAGCGCGGCCAGCGTAACACTGTTACAGCCCCAGCGGCCCGGGCAGCGCGGCCAGCGTAACACTGTTACAGCCCCAGCGGCCCGGGCAGCGCAGCCAGCGTAACACTGTTACAGCCCCAGCGGCCCGGGTTCGATTTCCACCGCGGCCTGTAAGAAGGTTGTACTTTTTCCCCGTGGCCCTGCGGATTTCCTCCCACACCCCAAAGATGTCCAGGTTAGGAAGCTAATTGATCATATGGGTGTGATTGGGCTGGGAGGGCCTATTGCTGTATTGTGCCTCTGCCAGATGGACACACCACACGATGATCATGATGGTATTTGGATGATAGGGCCGATAATGGCAGTGTGCAAGAATCTTATTTGAATGTCATAGAGTCGTATAGCACAGAAGCAGATTTTAGTGAAAGGGAATGTGATTTTTCGGAATAATTCTTCCTCTTTAGTGTTTCTGTGCTAGAGCAATGCAACATATTTGATTGCATCTAACGAGCTTGGCTGACTACTTCTAATTGCAACTGAAAATTACTGCTGAGTGACTTGATCCTCACATAGGGTGAGGAGGAGGCTGACGGGATAGAAATATCACTTCAAGAGAATCCTCGAGAAGGGTCATGCCGCAAAACGTTGACTCTTTGTTCATTTCCATAGATGCTGCCTGACCTGCTGAGTTCCCCCAGCACTTTCTGTGCATTGCTTTTTAGAAATATCACTGGCTGTTTTGATACCTCTACTGGAAAAATAGCAAGCAAACTGATTTCTTCTTGGGGAATGTCACACCAGTGTGTTTATTTTAATGACATAGTCCATTCGGTCTGATGTGTCTGTACTGTCTCTTCAAAGAACCGTTTACCATTCTCATGGCTTTGTTTTTCCTGTATCTCTGACCCCCACCATCCGAGCCATGCCGTCTTCTCGCTGCTGCCATCAGGAAGGAGCTACAGGAGCCTTCGAACTCACACCACCAGGTTCAGGAACAATTATTACCCCTCAACAAGCAGGCTTCTCAACCAAAGGCAAAAACTTCTCTCAACTTCGCTTCCTCCATCACTAAAATGGACTCACTTTCAAGGTCTCTTCATCTCATGTTCTGAATATTTATTGCTTATTTATTTATTATTATTATTAATATGTTTTTGTTTCTTTGGATTTACTATGAATGCCCACAGGAAAATGAATCTGAGGGTTGTATGTGGTGATCCATACTTTGAACTTTGAGTGGAGTTACCCATGCTGCTCCTGAGCCTGGTGGTGTGGGTCCCGAGGCTCCTGTTCCTCCTCCCTGGTGGCAACTGTGAGAAGGGAGCGTGACCTGGATGCCCCGATCATGTACGCTGCTTTCAATGACACTGACCACAACTCCGAACTGATTCCACAACCTACAGACTAGCTTCCAACGACTTCCACAGCTCGTGTTCTCAGTATCATTTTTTATTTGCACGTTGGTGCTTTGTCGGTCTTTTTCTGGTAAATTCTAATTTATTTCATTACTTTTCTGTAAAGATCAGCAAGAAAATACATCTCGAAGTTGTACAGTATGTGATATATGGACTTTGATAACAAGGTTTACTTTGAAGTTTGGGAAATCAGCTCCTGCAATGTAATTGTTGTTACACCCATTCCAGTGACCTTTCATGCAATTATCTCTGTGATTTGGGTTGCTTGTTAATAAAGTCTAGTGGTGCTACCGAAGACGTGTGATACCTTGCTGGCAAAGGAATTTGATTAAAAACATTACTGATAGCACTTTGTGGTAAACTATCACAAGGAAGGGGCAAGTGAGGGTGAAGTGAACTCGAGAGATGTGCGCTGCAAAACCAACACGCTTGGAGTTGGAGCTGTGCTCGTTGGAGTGAATGGTTAGGTGCCCAGGTTCTACCTGTCGCCCTGGCTACGAAGGATGTGTCTGACCCCACTCCCGTGCAACGCCCCAGTTAGCTGGTCGTTGCCGCCATACCTGTCCTTTGTAGAAAAGTTCTTCCAGGAGAACACCTTTGACCACAGGGCCATCAGGCAGTGATCGACACGGAACATCCTGCAGGCACTGCAGGAGAAGGACGTGATGGACACAGTAGGATGGTTCCCTGAGCAGACTGTCCAGTTCATCTGGCAAAATGCCTCATCACCAGATCTCACCAACAGGCACCAGGACCTCGCCTGGCTGGCGGTGAGAGGGGCCCTCCCAGTCAGATCCCTCCTGTATGCCCAGAACCTTGTCTCCACACCCCACTGCCCACGGGAGGACTGCAGTGAGGAGGAGTTTGTGACCCACCTCTTTGCACACTGTTAGTTCTCAAAGAGGGTGTGGAGGAGGATGGTCGGGCTAGTGTCACGTTTTATCCCCTGCAGATGCGTAACAGAGGACTCTCTGATCTACGGGCTGTTCCTGGGGATGCACATGGAGACCAACATCCAGTACTGCTGGCAGATCATCAACTCGGTGAAAGACGCTCTTTGGTCAGCCCGAAACTTGATGATCTACCAGCACATGAAGATGTCCGTGGCAGAATGCTGCCGACTGGCACATTCTCGGCTGCAGGAGTACGTGCTGAGGGACGCACTGAAACTCGGTGCAGCCACCACAAGGGCCCGGTGGAGAAGGACCACAGTATAGGTTTCTTCACCATGGGAGTGGGAGGGATCGGGTGGTGGGGAGTATACCCCTCAACAATAATGTGATAAGGTGAACAACTGGAGTGCCATGTGGGTGGCCAAAAGAATGGATATATACAGACCATAATGGAAACGTATGTAAAGGATGGGAAGTTATTGAATGGTTTATCATATATAATTTTAATTTTGAATAAAGTATATTTTGAAATTTAAAAAAAAGAATGGTTCAGAGGGAGGAAGACCGAGCAGTGGAGTTCCAATGCCCGTCAAACTTGCCTGGGTGTGAGGGTGGATTGCTCTCAGGGAGCAGATTTGGTGAGGTTGAGAATGGCTTCTTCAGCAGCGAAATCCAGGCCCCAAGTGGGCGGTGTGTTCTAGGCCTGGAGCGATTCGTCGCAGTGAGGCTCGGCTCCTAATGTGAGGTACGGTACACTGTTTGGACAATCTAAATTCCAGCCCATTTGGAGTGATTGAGAATGGCTTCCCTGGCAGCGAAACCTAGGCCTGGAGCGATTTGCCGTGGCGGGGCCTGCTTTGTAGTGCAAGGTTCAGACAAATTAAATGCCAGCCCAGACAGTCTGGGGGCCCCTCTCTCCTTGATGCCAAGGTTGTGAGACTGCCCCTGGCTGCCGTGCTTCGTGTCTGTGAACTTCGGAGTGGTTTGCCCTGCTAATATGACGAACTGAATGCCTACTCTGGGCTGCTCTGGGGATTTAGATTTTAGGGCTCAAGTTGGTTTGGAATGCTGTCGTCGTTGCTTGCTTCTATTGTTTATGTGATTTGTTTTGTTTCTTCCTCTTTCTCTGTGGGCACTAGGGGTGGGGGAGGGTTGGTCTTAATTTTTTTAAATTCTATTCTTTCGGATTCCTTGCTTTGTGGCTGCCAGTAAGCAAACAAATCTCAAGTTGTATAATTTATACATTCATTGACAATAAACGCACTTTGAATCTTTGAGCTTACTCTCCCCTTGATGTTTGTTTAATTAATCTGTAGCTCACTCCCCTCATTATCTTTCCTTCCTCCTTCACAAATCTAAAGATAATTTAAATTACTCGGCCCTTTGTGAATTTCAATGCCCCAAGGTTTACCACAGCTAATGGAAGATGGCAGCTTACATGCAGGCAAGATCCCACCGGTCTGGGAGATCACTGGGCAAGTTCAAGATTAGGAGAAAGATTGGCTTTATCTGTCACATGTACATTGAAACAGAGTGAAATGTGTGAAATCTAATCAGTGAGGATGTGCTGGAGGCAGCCTGCAAGTATTGCCACACTTCCAGCGCCAACATGGCATGGCACTAGCTCACTAACCCTAACCCTGACCAATACGTTGTAGGAGGTAACTGGAGCATCCAGAGAGAACCCACACAGCCGTGGGAAGGACATGCAAACTCCTCCCCACAGCGGGAACTGAACTGCTGGAACTGTAAAGCGATTGCACTAACCGCAATGCTGCCGTGCTACTCTTCGTTGACGAATAGGTGGAGTCCTGAAGAATTCCTCTTCTTCTCATCATTCCTTACGTCCACCTACAACATATTAATAAAGAAAATCAACAAAAAAAAACGCTGTAGATGCTGGAAATCTGAAGCAAAAACAGGAAATGCTGTAAACGCTCAGCAGGTCAGTCGGCCTCTGAGGAGTGGAGAGCAGAATTGAGTTAAAGGTCAGGGCCAATGACCTTTCATCATGCCAGTGCCAGCTCCCTCAGTATTGCCCCAGTGTGTCAGTCTGGAAATTGTGCTTTGGTTTCTGGAGAGAGGTTTCAGAATATGATTTAACGTAATCATACCTAAGGGGCTCTAAAGAGTGAGACTGCCAAATGGTAAAGTTATGTTGCTGAGCAGTGATGTTGTGTAACATGATATTCAGAGGTAATATTAGACACACCGAGGGCTTCATTGTAAATCATTCTCAGCTGCTTTCTACAGCTAACGGGTCTCTGTCGCGAGAGGGCATTCTCCACTGTGCCACAGAAAACAAGCTGCAGCTGTGAAAGGAGAGACTGAACACAGAGCCACAGCCACCTCTTACTATTGCCAACAATGCACCAGAATATATGGATCCCAGATTGGCCTCTACACTCAGCTGAGGACTCACTCATAGACAACCTCTGAGGAGCACATCGTACTCGACTCGAGTGAGCCCAGTACGCAATTTGGCCTCCAGAGTCACCTGAGGACTCACTCATAGACAACCCCTGAGGAGAACATCGTACTCGACTCGAGAGAGCTCGGTATTTCTATTACAATTAACAGGATGAGCATCTGAACAATACATACTTGCTTGGCGTAAACCCGTCCTTTCTCTCCTTCACTCCCGCCTTCATATTTCTCCCTCTGCTTTTGTGCATTCTTATTTTTCCCCCTCCTCACTAACCCTCTAATTCCACTTCTTTCTTCCCTCTGTCTTCCTTAACCCTCTATTATGCTTACCCTTTCCATATTGGACGGCACAGGAGCATAGCGGTTAGAGAAACGCTATAACAGCACCAGCAACCCGGGTTCATTTCCTGCTCGCTATCTGTGAGGAGTTTGTACGTTCTCCCTGTGACTCCGTGGGGGTGTGGAGGGGTGGGTGAGTGGGTGAGGTAGTGGTGGTTGGGGGTGTGGAGGGGTGGGTGAGGTAGTGGTGGTTGGGGGTGTGGAGGGGTGGGTGAGGTAGTGGTGGTTGGGGGTGTGGAGGGGTGGGTGAAGTAGTGGTGGTTGGGGGTGTGGAGGGGTGGGTGAAGTAGTGGTGGTTGGGGGTGTGGAGGGGTGGGTGAGGTAGTGGTGGTTGGGGGTGTGGAGGGGTGGGTGAGGTAGTGGTGGTTGGGGGTGTGGAGGGGTGGGTTAGTGGGTGAGGTAGTGGTGGTTGGGGGTGTGGAGGGGTGGGTGAAGTAGTGGTGGTTGGGGGGTGTGGAGGGGTGGGTCAGTGGGTGAGGTAGTGGTGGTTGGGGGTGTGGAGGGGTGGGTGAGGTAGTGGTGGTTGGGGGTGTGGAGGGGTGGGTGAGTGGGCGATGTAGTGGTGGTTGGGGGTGTGGAGGGGTGGGTCAGTGGGTGAGGTAGTGGTGGTTGGGGGTGTGGAGGGGTGGGTGAAGTTGTGGTGGTTGGGGGTGTGGAGGGGTGGGTGAGTGGGCGATGTAGTGGTGGTTGGAGGTGTGGAGGGGTGGGTCAGTGGGTGAGGTAGTGGTGGTTGGGGATGTGGAGGGGTGGGTGAGTGGGTGAGGTAGTGGTGGTTGGGGGTGTGGAGGGGTGGGTGAGTGGGTGAGGTAGTGGTGGTTGGGGGTGTGGAGGGGTGGGTGAGTGGGTGAGGTAGTGGTGGTTGGGGGTGTGGAGGGGTGGGTGAGTGGGTGAGGTAGTGGTGGTTGGGGGTGTGGACGGGTGGGTGGGTGGGTGAAGTAGTGGTGGTTGGGGGTGTGGAGGGGTGGGTGGGTGGGTGAGGTAGTGGTGGTTGGGGGTGTGGAGGGGTGGGTGAGGTAGTGGTGGTTGGGGGGTGTGGAGGGGTGGGTGAAGTAATGGTGGTTGGGGGTGTGGAGGGGTGGGTGAAGTAGTGGTGGTTGGGGGTGTGGAGGGGTGGGTGAGTGGGTGAGGTAGTGGTGGTTGGGTGTGGAGGGGTGGGTGAAGTAATGGTGGTTGGGGGTGTGGAGGGGTGGGTGAAGTAGTGGTGGTTGGGGGGTGTAGAGGGGTGGGTGTGTGGGTGAGGTAGTGGTGGTTGGGGGTGTGGAGGGGTGGGTGATGTAATGGTGGTTGGGGGGTGTGGAGGGGTGGGTGAGTGGGTGAGGTAGTGGTGGTTGGGGGGTGTGGAGGGGTGGGTGAAGTAGTGGTGGTTGGGGGGTGTAGAGGGGTGGGTGTGTGGGTGAGATAGTGGTGGTTGGGGGGTGTGGAGGGGTGGGTGAGTGGGTGCAGGTGTTGATCAGCCTTACTGCTTGGCAAAAGTAACTGTTTTTGAGTCTGGTGTTCCTGGCGTGGGCGTAGACTTCTCCCTCCGTGCGATGGGAGTGGGACAAACAGTTCATGAACAGGGTGGGTGGGACCCTTCATGATGTTACTTGCCCTTTTCCAGCACCTTTCTGTATATTATGTCCTTGATGGTGGAGAGGTTAGTGTGGCAGAAAATAAATAAATAATGTGTTCAGAGAACGCAGCAGCCAGTCCATCAGTCCAACAGTCCTAGTGCACAGGTTGAAAGTACATTTACTGTCAGAGTATGTTCACAGTTCACAACCCTGAGACTTGTCCTCCCACAGACAGCCACAAAATGAAGAAAACCATGCAACCCAGTCATCAGTCACTGAAAGCAAGCATGCAAGTACAGCGGGCAGTGAAGAAAGCTAATGGCATGCTGGCCTTCATAACAAGGGGAATTGAGTATAAGAGCAAAGAGGTCCTTCTGCAGCTGTACAGGGCCCTGGTGAGACCACACCAGGAGTGTTTTGTGCAGTTTTGGTATCCAAATTTGAGGAAGGACATTCTTGCTATTGAGGGAGTGCAGCGTAGGTTCACAAGATTAATTCCCGGGATGGCGGGACTGTCCTATGTCGAAAGATTGGAGCGACTGGGCTTGTATACTCTGGAATTTAGAAGGCTGAGAGGGGATCTTATTGAAACATATAAGATTATTAAGGGATTGGACACGCTGCAGGCAGGAAGCATGTTACCACTGATGGGTGAGTCCAGAACCAGAGGCCACAGTTTAAGAATTAGGGGTAGTCCATTTAGAACAGAGTTGAGGAAAAGCTTTTTCACCCAGAGAGTGGTGGATATATGGAATGCTCTGCCCCAGAAGGCTGTGGAGGCCAAGTCTCTGGATGCTTTCAAAAAAGAGATGGATAGAGCTCTTAAAGATAGCGGAATCAAAGGTTATGGGGATAAGGCAGGAACTGGATACTGATAGTGGATGATCAGCCATGATCACAGTGAATGGCAGTGCTGGCTCTAAGGGCCAAATGGCCTACTCCTGCACCTATTGTCTACTGTCTATTGTCTAAAAAAAGCATCAAACATCCAACGCACAAGCTAAGGAACAAATCGTGCAAGCAGCGAGAACGAGCAAATAACAGACCAGAGTATTAAACATCAAACTGCAGAGTCCAGGGGTGTTCAGTTTAGCTCAGCCTGGCACTGTGTTGTTCACTGACTGCAGGCTGCACCCCTATCAAATCACACATAAGACCAATAAAAACGAGTAACCAGAATCCCGAAGCACGTGTAACATGATTGGCAGAGTCCTCCACAGCCACGAGCTACGCCGATCAAACCTTGCAGCGTGCAACTTTCTCCAGCGGCAGCAAGCGAGAGAGAGACTGGTCAAACACTGAACACCCACCGATCCTCTGCTCTTGTCTCCTTGTCGATTCCCATCCTGCTTGACGCCTTAATCGACGAGAAGTAATGGAGCCGATCATGGGTCCCACTAACTCTTTCCTCCTTTCCCCCATGTTCGTGCCACCTCCCTCTAGTTGTGTGCTCATCTGCTGCGGGCTATTTACAGTGACTGATTAGTCTACCATCCTTTTGCATAATGTGCGAGGAATCCCACACAAGATTCAAGATTATCTGTCACTTGTACATAGAAACACAAGAGAAATGCATCCTTTGTGTCAACAACCAACACAACCTAAGGAACAGTCTGCAAATGTCACCCACATGTTCCCGTGCAAACACAGTGTGCCCACAATGTTCAGCAGAACACACAAGCGACAACATCAACAGCAAAACGAGCCCCACTCAGGAGGTTGGGAAAGGACCCATTTGGGATATTGAAGAGCTGGTTTGGTTTCGGAGGACCCGGCTGGGATATCAGAGGAGTCAGTTTGTTAACTTGGCTGCAGACTGTGTTGCTGCCCACTACTCAGAAGCATCGAAGTTGGTGCAGTATAACCGTGGGAGATTATCTCAGGCATTTCTCTTGCAATCGCAAGACTCTGTTGGACAGTGATAATGTAAGTTGGCACAGGCCTGATACCCTGGTCTGGTGGTGGGACAGATGAGATGGGAGCTAGGCCTCAAGCATCAGGCTTGCCGGGTGAGAGATGCGGAAGCGCTTACCGCGTGGCGTCTCTGCTCAGCTGGGGCCTGGTCTCTCCCGTCAGTACTGCCCCCCTGTGTTCGAGTGGTGGAATGACAGGCTGGATTGCATGCGTCTCTGCACTGCCGGGAGACTGCCAGACATGTCACTCAAGGTCTTGGACTATATGTATGTTTTTTTTGAGTGGGTATGCTTCCTTGCTCACTATTTTGAATTATGTTACTTGCTATTCTGAATGTTACTCACTATATTGCTTGCATTTTTGAATTTTTTGCTCTTGGCCCCAGAGGAACACTATTTCATTCAGCTGTATCTATGTATGGTTTGAATGATAATTAAACTTGATGTGATTTGATTTTTGATTTGAAATGCTTGTCATAGGTTACAACGGTAACTGACAAGATGCAGATCTGTGCTGATGGAGTTCAACTTGGAAAATTGTGAAGTGATTCACTTTGGAAGATCAAACTTGAAGGCAGAATACAAAGTTAAATGCAGGATTCTCAACAGCGTAGAGGAACAGAGGGATCTTGGGGTTCACGTCCATAGATCCCTCAAACTTGCCATGCAACCTGACCGGGTGTTTAAGAAGGTGTACAGTGCCGTGTGTCGGCCTTTGTTAGCCAGGGGATGAGCTCAAGAGCCGCAAGATAATGTTGCAACTCCATAAAACTCCGGTTAGACCACAATGGATGTTTGCGTTCAGTTCTGGTCTCCTCATCATAGGAAGAATGGGGAAGGTTTAGAGAGGGTGCAGAGGAGATTTACCAGGATGTCTTATGAGGATAGGTTGATTGAACCAGGGCTTTGCTCTTTGGTGCGCGTGAGGATGAGGGGTGACTTGATAGAGGTGTAAATGATATTAACAGGCATATATTGAGTGGAAAATGTGCTTTATTTCCCAGGATGGAAATGGCTTGTACAAGGGGGCCTAATTTTAAGCATGGGGAGATGTCAGAGGTTGGTTTTTTACACAGAGGGTGGTGGGTGTGTGGGAAGTGCTGCCAAGGGTAGAAGTAGAGGCAAATACATTAGGGACATTTAAGAGTCTCTTAAATGGCACATAGATGGGGGGGGGGGGGCGCTAGGCATAAGGGAAGTGTTAAATTAATTGTAGATTAGGTTGAGTATTATGGGCTGATGGGCCTGTACGGTATTGTACTGAGCTCTTTGTGATCTATTACCCTTCCTAAAGAAAACTGCTCAGAATTAGATTTTTTTAAAAAATTGGCATGTTGAAGCACAAACACAGAAATACACGGCAGGTCAGGCAGCGTCTTTAGGGAGAAGTATAGCTGATGCTTCAGGTCGGTGACCTTTTGTTAGAGCTGGGAGAGTTTAGAAAACACAGATGGACTTGCAGAGAAAGGGGAGAGGTGGAACGGTCAAAGGAAATGTCTGTAATAGGTTGGAAAGCAAGAGAAGATGGAAAACTTTGCTGTCAGAGAGGGCAGTGAAGGCTTGTTAACATCCCATACTGCACCAGCCATGCCACTCAGGGACATGAGCTGTATTATTATTTGTGATCGTATGTTGTGCTGTATGCTGTCGGTGCTGCGTTTTGCACGTTGGCCACAGAGGAACGCTGTTTCATTTGGCTGTATTCATGTATGTGGCTGAATGACAATTAAACTTGAACTTAATGGCAGATAATCCACGTGGACAAGGTATCAATAGAGGGAAGGTAGTGGAGAGAAATGAGCCAGCTGGAACAGTGAGAAACAGGGCACAGCAAGTCAGCACGTATCTGGGGAGAGAGAAACACCGAGTCATATCAGTCTTGGCAACAGTGTGACCACCTTGACTACCTTGCATTAAAATGGGCCTCTCTGTTCTTGTATTTACTTACTGTTCAGTTTATGCTTTTCTTGTGAATGCTATTGTAAGTAAGCTTTTCATTGCTCCTGTGCGCATATGTGTACTCAGTGGTAATTTTATTATGCATCTCCTCTACCTGATAAAGCAGCCACTGAGTGTGTGTTTGAGGTTTTCTGCTGCTGTAGCCCATCCACTTCAAGATTCGACGTGTTGTTCATTCAGAGATGCTCTTCTACACACCACTGTTGTAATGTGTGGTTATTTGAGTTACTGTCACCTTCCTGTCAGCTTGAACTAGTCTGGCCATTCTCCTCATTAACAAGGTGTTTTTGGCTTCAGAACTGCCACTCACTGGATGTTTTTTGTTTTTTGCACCATTCTCTGTAAACTCTTAGAGGTGTTGTGTGTGAAATTCCCGGGAAATGAGCAGTTTCTGAGGTACTCAAACCACATCAACAATCATTCTACAGTCAAAGTCACTTAGATCACATTTGTTCCCCATTCTGATGTTTGCTCTGAACCTCTTGACCATGTCCGCATGCTTTTATGTATTGAATTGTTGCCATGTGATTGGCTGATTAGGTATCTGCATTAGTGAGCAAGTGTACAGGTGTACCTAGTAAAGTGGCCACTAAATGTAATTGTGCAAATGACAAAAAATATAGGTTTTGACTTTAAAACCCGATTGAAATGCAAAAAAAAAACAAAATTGAAGATGCTGGAAATCTGAACCAATTTTTTTTTAAAGTGCCGGAGAGATTTAGCAAAACAGGCTAAAATATTCTGTTCAGAGAGAATCAGCTAAGGTCCACTGTCACCAATGTGTCACCATGAGAGATCATTGCCCAGAAATTCCAGCCCAAAAGGGGGTAAATTTAAGGTGGTTGGTGATTTTAAGGTATGGTGGGGGTGGGGTTGGTGGGGGTGTCAGAGGTAGGTATTCTATACAGAGAGTGGTACATGCTGCTGAGGTGGCTGAAGTATCTGATACTTTTAGACAGGCACGTGGGAGACAGAACAAAGCAGGGCGATGTGGCAAGGAAGTGTTAGATTGATCTCGGAGGAGGTTCAGAGGCTGGCATAATGCAGAAGGACACTACTTTAGAACAGAGATGAGGAGGGTCGTAGAATCTGTGGAATTCATTGCTGTGGAGGCCAAACCATTGGGTATCTTTAAAGCAGACGATGATAGAATCTGGATTAGTCAGGGCATCAAAGGTTACAGAGAGAAGGCAGGAGAATGGGGTTGAGTGGGACACCTAAATCAGCCCCATGATGGAATGGCAAAGCAGATTTGATGGGCTGAATGGCCTAATTCTGCTCCCATTTCCAATGGTCTAACATCATGGGCCGAAGAGCCCGTACTGTTTTATGTTCTATATTCTACCCCTTTCCCCACTTCCCCAAGCCCCTGATCCTCCCAGAATTCCCTGCTTTAATTCCAACATAAACTGGAAAGACTGGTTATCTGAAGTTGTCAGATACTTGCAAACAATCATGTGCACAGATAGAAGGCAAGATCCTGGTCTTTAAGCTTATATTGTTTTGATGAAAAAGTGCAAGTGATGAGACTGTGTGTGAGAGAGAGAGGGAAGTCTAACTGTAAAGTGTCAAGAACCTCAGAGTTATCCCTGCAGACAGAATGCTAAGTGATCACCAAATCTGTTTTTTGGTCCCACAGCCTGGATGAGACCACGTCGTGGACACCCACTGAACTGCAGGTGAGTTGCTGCTTCACGTGGAAAGGGAAATGGTAAAAAGGCAGGTGTCATGTCCTCTGTGGCTGCACATGGGTGTTGACAGGTGGAAGTGTGAACCAGAGAGTCACGGAGAAAACGAACCCTTCATGTGGCTGGAAAGGGAAGGGAGGGGAAAGTGTAGCAAAATATGATTTGCTGATTTGCTGAGGTGGGTCAGGCAGCATCTGAGGAGAGAAATGGACAGCTGTGTTTTCATCTGGAGGGGAAGATGTAATTGGTGCAGGAAACAGAGAAGTTGTACTGTCGTTGAAGGAGCCTTTTGGAAGAGAAGGTATTTCAGAGGTATTATTATGTAAGTTACTGTCAGTAGTGCAGCTACAATCAAGACAGGAGCTAGGGGAGTGGCATGAAGTGGAATGGGGCAGTACAAGCATAGAGGTTAGCAATGCTTTACAGCACCAGCAGTTCAGATTCAGTCCCTGACACTGTATGTCCTCCCTCCCTGTGACAGTGTATGTCCTCCCCGTGACAGTGAGGGTTTTCTCTGGGTGCCCTGGTTTCCTCCCAGTTTGTGAAATGTACGGGTTAGTCGGTTAATTGGTCACATGGGTGCAGCTCTTGGGCTGAAAGGGCCTGTTATCATGCTGTAGCTCCAATTAAACAGCTAACTAACTAACCAACTAAATAACTAACTAAATAACTAGATGTGTGGGCATGCTATGTTGGCACCAGAAGGGTAGTGACACTGGCGGGCACGTCTCGGACTGTGTTGGTCATTGATGCCAAAGACACATTTCACTCTATGTTTCAATGTACAGGTGACAAATAAAGCTCTTTTTTTAGTCTTCTGATCTCTAAGTCTTTGCGGGAAGTGGGAGAGGAGGTGCTGAGAGACGTTTCTGGAGGTGCATGGGCTGTAGTCACGAATCAGTCCCTTCTGATGGGCGTGGGTTGGGACTGTGTAATGGTGGAAGTCAAAAGGATGATGATGTCCCCGTGTTATGGACCAGCAGGAAGTTGCTCCAATACAGTCATTGGAGAACAGGTAACAGCCTGAGAGAGAGAGACGGTGGACAAAAGGCAGGGCTGGCACTTCAGTGTGGTCACCTCTTATGGTGAGTGTTCATCGCCTGCGATGTTAGCTCTGTTATATCCCCACAGATGCTGCCTGACCTGCCAAGTGTTCCCAGCACTTAGGTATAGAAAACTATGAGGGATATAAACAGGGTAAATGGAAGCAGGCATTTTCCCACTGAGGGTGGATGAGACGAAAGGTCATAGGTTAAGGATGAAAGGTGAAATACTTAAGAGGAACTTCTTCCAGAGAGGGTGCTGGGAGTGTGGAACAGGTTGCCAGTGGAGGTGGTTGATGCAGGTTCGATCTCAACATGGAAGAGAAGTTTGGATGGATAATGGATGGAAGGGTTATGGAGGACTGTGGTCTGAGTGTGGGTCAATGGGACTAGGCAGAATAATAGTTTGACAAAGGCTATGTGGGCTGGAGGGCCTGTTTCTGTCCTCTGTGCTCTATGGCCATGACATTTTCTGTTTTCATTTCAGTGTCTCCAGACTTGTTTCGCTTTTCAATCCTCTGCTGGTCTGGTAGAATCTGATAGAAGTGTACAAGATGATGAGAGGCATTGATCATGTGGATAGTCAGAGGCTTTTTCCCAGGGCTGAAATAGCTTTCATGAGAGGGCACAGTTTTAAGGTGCTTGGAAGTTGGTACAGAGGAGATGTCAGGGTAAGTTTTTTACGCAGAGTGGTGAGTGCGTGGAATGGGCTGCCGGCGATGGTGGTGGAGGCGGAAACAATAGGGTCTTTTAAGAGACTCCTGGACAGGTACATGGAGCTCAGAAAAATAGAGGGCTGTGGGTAACCCTAGGTAATTTCTAAGGTAAGGACATGTTTGGCACAGCTTTGTGGGCCGAAGGGCCTGTGTTGTGCTGTAGGTTTTCTATGTTTTTATGTTTTAACTATTCTTCTCTTTCCACAGCCGCTGCCTGACTGCTTTGACCAATTTTGAGTATTTTTTGAATTCAGATTTTCAGCAGCTAATGCTTACTTTACCACACTTTCAGTACTTTTACTCCCTCCTTTCTGCTGCCTCTGTTTGCACTCCACAGGTTAACAGCCTGAACCTTCATCCCCTCTCCTGCTTGACACCAGTCACTGTCCGTCATCTTCTCTTGGTCTCCCCTTTCACAGATACTTCCTGTGTTCCATCCCCGTCCCCTCTCTGTAAGTCTAGAGATACCTACTGGATCTACCTTCCTGGTTCTGGCCATTATCTCTGCTTTTTTTCTCTCCACAGATGCTGACTGCCCTGCTGAGTGTTTCCAGCATCCTCTGTTTATCTTTCAGATTTTCTGATTTTTTTGGGGGGGAGCATTTTTCAGTCATCTACAGAGGCTCAGCACGCCATGGAGTCAAAGAGTACAGAAACAGTCCACAATACCCGCTATATTCATCCCATTTCTTGCTTGATAAGAGTTAAGGGGAGAAGGCAGAAGAATGGGGTTGAAAGGAAAAATAAATCAGCCTCTGTGATTGCTGAGTTTCCTACGCTCCGGCGAAAACTGGTTCCGACCTATTCAGCCGCTCCATATAGCTCAAGCCCAGTAATATCCGAGTGAATCCTTTCTGCGCCCTCTCTGGCCAAATGCCCTCCTTCCTAGAGCTGGCTGACCTCTGCGCACAATACTCTGAGTGTGGTCTTGCCAGCAACAGGTAGAGCCCAACCACAGGTGCTGTCTGTGTGGCACTGTAACTTCTCCCTAATCTCCCCCTTTACTGTCACACACTAAGGGCATGAAGGTTGATAGGTTAAATTGGTCAATGTAAATCAACGTGTGGGGGGCTTGGTAGTTAGAATGTACACACAGTACTGTGCAAAAGTCTTAGACACATGAATACAGCTGGGTGCCTAAGATTTTTGCACAGTACTGTAGTAATTTTACGTAATGCACTGTTCTGCTGTAGCAAAAAAAAAACACACATTTCATGACATATGTGAGTGATGATAAAACTGATTCTGATATGGGTCTCTGTTGTGGACTGAGAATGGGAAGGGGGCAGGAAGAGGGGAATCATAGTTGGGGAAAGGGGAGGGGTGAGGGCAGAGGGGAGAGAGAGGGAAGCACCAGAGAGAGAGTCTGCAATGATCAATAAGCCAATTGTTTGGAATCTAATGACCTTGTCTGATGTCTCAGGGCTGGGTGTGTCTGCACCCTCGCCACCTCCCACCCCTGGCATCCCTTCTGTGCCCCCTGTCCCACACTCCTCCTGTAGCCACTCCACCTTCACCATTGTGCCCCCTGTCCCACACTCCTCCTGTAGCCACTCCACCTTCACCATTGTGCCCCCTGTCCCACACTCCTCCTGTGGCACTCCACCTTCACTATTGTGCCCCCTGTCCCACACCCCTCCTGTGGCACTCCACCCTCACCATTCCCAACATCCTACAGACAAGATTTGCAATGAACAGGATTTGATAAGTGATCTTGAAGTAAAGGAGCCATTAGGAGGTAGTGACCATAATATGATGTTTTTATCTGCAAGTTGAGAGGGATAAGGGCAGATCAGAAGTGTCAGTATTGCAGTTGAACAAAGGAGACTATGGATCCATGAGGGAGGAGCTGGCCAAAGTTGACTGGTCAGATATCCTAGCAGAAAAGACAGTGGAACAGCAATGGCAGGTATTCTTGGGAATAATGCACAAGATGCAAAATCAATTTAACCCCAGAGAAGGAAGGATTCAAAGGGGGGAAAGTGGCCACAGTGGTTGACAAAGGAAGTCAGAGATAGCATAGCATTAAAAAAGAAGTATAACAGAGCTAAGGTGAGTGGGAAGACGGATCACTGGGAAATTTTTAAGGAGCAACAGAACTTAACTAAAAAGGCAATACGGGGAGAAAAAATGAAGTATGTACGCAAGCTAGCTAGGAATATAAAGGAGGATAGCAAAAGTTGTTTTAGGTATGTGAAGAGAAGGAAGATAGTTAAGAACAATGTTGGGCCCTTGAAGAATGAATTGGGAGAAATTGTTATGGGAAACAGAGAAATGGCAGACGAATTTATTAAGTACTTTGGATCTGTCTTCACTAGGGAAGACACAAGCAATCTCCCAGATATATGGATGGGCCAAAGACATAGGGTAACAGAGGAACTGAAACAGATTGACATTAGGAAGGAAACGGTGATGAGTAGACTGATGGGACTGAAGGCTAACAAATCCCCAGGTCCAGATGGTCTGCATCCTAGGGTACTAAAGGAGGTGGCTCTGGAAATTGCGGATGCATTGGTGATCATTTTCCAATGTTCCTTAGATTCAGGATCAGTTCCTGAGGATTGGCGAATGGCTAATGTTATCCCACTTTTTAAGAAAGGAGGGAGGGAGAAAACAGAGAACTATCACCCTGTTAGCCTAACATCAGTAGTGGGGAAGATGCTAGAGTTCATTATTAAAGATGAAATAGCGGCATATCTTGATAACAGTGATAGGATTGGGCCGAGCCAGCATGGATTTACCAAGGGCAAATCATGCTTGACTAATCTATTGGAGTTTTTCGAGGATGTAACCAGGAAGATAGACGTGGGAGATCCAGTGGATGTGGTGTACTTTGACTTTCAGAAGGCATTTGATAAGGTACCACATAGGAGATTGGTGGGTAATATCAGAGCTCATGGCATTGGGGGGAGGATATTGACATGGATAGAAAACTGGTTGGCAGATAGAAAGCAAAGGGTAGCAGTGAATGGGTGTTTCTCGAAATGGCAGGTGGTGACTAGTGGGGTGCCACAGGGCTCGGTACTGGGACCACAGCTGTTTACGATTTACGTCAATGATTTAGAGGAAGGCATTGTGAATAACATCAGCAAGTTTGCTGATGATACTAAGGTGGGTGGCAGTGTGACATGTGATGAGGATGTTAGGAGAATTCAAGGTGACTCGGATAGGCTGGGTGAGTGGGCAGAAACTTGGCAGATGGTGTTTAATGTGAATAAGTGTGAGGTTATTCACTTTGGGAGCAAGAACAGGAAGGCAGATTATTATCTGAATGGTGTGGAGTTAGGTAAGGGAGAAATACAAAGAGATCTAGGAGTACTTGTTCATCAGTCTCTGAAGGTGAATGAGCAAGTGCAGCAGGCAGTGAAGAAGGCTAATGGAGTGTTGGCCATTATTACAAAGGGAATTGAGTACAAGAGCAAGGAAATCCTTTTGCATTTGTACGGGGCCCTGGTGAGACCACACCTGGAGTATTGTGTGCAGTTTTGGTCTCCAGGGTTAAGGAAGGACATCCTGGCTGTGGAGGAGGTGCAGCGTAGGTTCACTAGGTTAATTCTTGGGATATCCGGACTGTCTTACGCAGAGAGGTTAGAGAGACTGGGCTTGTACATGCTGGAATTAAGGAGATTGAGGGGGGAAGGGATTGGACAAGATAGAGGCAGGAAATATGTTCCAGATGCTGGGAGAGTCCAGTACCAGAAGGCATGGTTTAAGAATAAGGGGTAGGTCATTTAGGACAGAGTTGAGGAGGAACTTCTTCTCCCAGAGAATTGTGGAGGTGTGGAACGCGCTGCCTCAGAAGGCAGCGGAGGCCAATTCTCTGGATGCTTTCAAGAAGGAGCTAGATAGGTATCTTATGGATAGGGGAATCAAGGGTTATGGGGACAAAGCAGGAACCGGGTATTGATAGTAGATGATCAGCCATGATCTCAGAATGGCGGTGCAGGCTCGAAGGGCCGAATGGTCTACTTCTGCACCTATTGTCTATTGTCTATTATCCTCTGTTCCCACCAGATTTACAAACTCGCTCTCTGCTCTACGTTGCTGTGCAAAAGACTTGGGCACCCTTAACTGTATAAAGATGCCTAAGACTTTTCCACAGTACTGTCGAACAGTACAGCACAAGACAGGTCCTTTGGTGTACAATGTCCGTACCATGCTAATTAAACTGCAAACTCCTAATTAATCTGATCCCTTTCCCTTACACATTGGCCCTGTCCATCCCTTTTCTGCGTATGCATCTGTCTACCTATACTCGTTATATCTATCAATATATATTCATGAGTGACACAGCAGGGTAACAGTTAGTTTGCACTAGAGACCCAGGTTCAATTCCCCAGCTGTCTGTAGGAGTTTGTCCCTTCTCCCTGTGACTGTGGTTTCCTCCGGGTGTTGCCATTTCCTCCCACAGTCCAAATATATACCAGTTAGTAGGTTAACTGGTGATATGAATGTAACTAGGTGGCGTGGGCTCATCGGGCCGGAAGGGTCAGTGTCTCTAACCACCACTCTTGGAGTTAAAAAATAAAACGTGTCTTGCACATCTCCTTTGTATAACAGCCTCACCTTAAGGACATGTGCTCCGGTACAAATACTAGACACTTCCATCCTGGGAAAAAGAAACTGGTTGGCTTTTCAAAGTTCAAAGTAAATTTATTATCAAAGTACATATACAGGGAGTGATTGATAAGTTCGTGGCCTAAGGTAGAAAGAGTCAATTTTAGAAAACCTAGCACATTTATTTTTCAACATAGTCCCCTCCTACATTTACACACTTAGTCCAGTGGTCGTGCAGCATACGGTCTTGGACCTCCAGAAAGTGTCCACAGCAGGGGTGATTGATAAGTTCATGGCCTAAGGTAGAAGAAGATGAGTTATTAACTTCAAACTATCTGCATAATCACTCAAAGAGTTGAACTGCATGTACATGTAAGAACAGCTGTATAACTCATCTCCTTCTACCTTAGGCCACGAACCTATCAATCACCCCTGCTGTGGACACTTCCTGGAGGTCCAAGATCCGTATGCTCCACGACTGCTGGACTAAGTGTGTAAATGTCGGAGGGGACTATGTTGAAAAATAAATGTGCTAGGTTTTCTAAAACTGACTCCTTCTACCTTGGGCTATGAACTTATTATTCACCCCTCGTATGTCACCAAACATAACCCTGAGATTAATTTTCTTGTGAGCATACTCAATAAATATTCAATAACGTTGAATCATTTCTTAATGCATGCATTTCTAAATGACAATAAACGAGGACTGAGCGTCCTCATAATCTTAAAATAAAATCCATAATAGAATCAATGAAAGACCGCACCAACTTGTGGGTCCAACCAGTGAGCAAGTGATAACAAACTGCAAATACAAAAATGAAATAAATAATGATAAATAAATAAGCAATAAATATTGAAACATAACATGAAAGGTCCTTGAAAGTGTGTTTATAGTTTTTGGGAACAGTTCAGTGATGGGGTAAGTGAAGTTATTCCCTCTGGTTTAGGACCCTGATGGTTGAGGGGTAGTAACTGTTCCTGAACCTGGTGGTGTGAGCCCTGAGGCTCCTGTATCTTCTTCCTGATGGCAGCAGTGAGAAGAGAGCTTGACCTCGTAGTGGGGGTCCCTGATGGTGGATGCTGCTTTCCAGTGACAATGCTTCGTGCAGATGTGCTCGATGATGGGGAGGGCTTTACCTGTGATGCATTGGCCCGTGTTCGCTACTTTATGTAGGATTCTATCTGAGCCTCAAGTCATATTATGAACATCTAATCAAATCTTTGCTCAGTGTATGTCGTTCCAGAGAAAACTGCTGCAGCTTGACTAACGTCTCCTCATGGCTCCAATCTAGGCAGCATCCTGGTAAATCTTTTCTGCAAAGTCTCCACATTGAGATGGCCAGAAATGAATATTAGTGTTGTAAATCTGTAATGGAAATGTGCGGAGGGTAACTGGAGTTACTGGAGGATTGGTGTTAACAGTCAGCATAGACTCACTGGGGTGAAGGGCCTATTTCTATGCTATGGTTCTCCTCTTCTTCATGTGCCTTGCGCGTTACACGCTTGGGCGATCATGGCTCTCCACATCGAATGATCCCTCGCAGCGTCAATGATATCTTGTACACTTAGATCTGTTAGTTCTTTCACAGTGTCCATATATTTTCTTCTTTGCCTTCCTCTTCCGCGTTTCCCAGGCATACGGCCTTGTAATGTAAGGCATTCTATTTCTCCCTTTCTGATGACATGGCCCAGGAATTTAAGTTTCCTCTCATTTAATGTTCTCATTAAAGATCTTTTTGTATGGGTACGTTGGAGTACTGTCTCATTAGTTACCCTATCCCTATATGATATTTTCAGCGTTCTTCTGAGAAACCACATTTCTGTTGCTTCAAAGTTTCTTTTGGAGTTCTGGTGTTATAGTCCATGTTTCTGAAGCATACAGCAAGATTGACCAGATGTAACATTTTAGTAGCCTAAGCCTTGTTGTTATAGAAATGTGTCTAAGAGGTAACAGGGTTTCATTTTTTGGAAGTTGGTTTTGGCAATGGCAATTCTTCTTTTTATTTCTACTTTACTTGTAGCATCTTGTGATATAAAGCTACCAAGGTAATTAAAGCTGGTCTTTTGTTCAATCTCTTGGTTACCGATGTACAATTGGCAGTTGGGAGTATCCTGCTGTTTCGATATTACCATACATTTGGATTTTTTTTTACAGTTGATGGTTAGACCAAAAGCTGCACTTGTCTGTACTACTTCGTCTAGGAGGATTTGTAGGTCTTCTGCAGCACTTGCTATTAGGGTGGTATCGTCTGCATATCTTATATTGTTGATGTTAACACCTCCAATTTTTATTCCATCTAGGTCTTGTATTTCTCTGAGAATTATTTCACTATAGATATTAAATAATTCCGGTGAGGCAATGCACCCCTGTCTAACTCCTCTTTGAATTCGAGTCCAACTGCTTATATTATCATCAATTTTTACCGCCGCTGTTTGGTTCCAATGTAGATTTTGAAGCAGTCGTTGGTCCCTTCCGTCAATGAGAACTAGAGACCAGGATTGAACTCAAGGTCACCGGAGTCACTGGATGAAGGAGTTCCCAACATGTCCATGGACCCTTCGCTTAATGGTATCGGTCCATGGCATAAAAAAGGTTGGGAACCCCTGATTGTACCTCAGTAATCCTCTAAATCCTTGTCAGAGACCAGTAAAGATTCAAAATGATGTAAGTCAGAAACCTGTAGTGTTGGATTCAGCCAGATTATTAAAATCACACTTGACGTACTTTGACAGTGTATGATAATACTGAGTGGAGCACTGCAGTACGGAGACAGGACGTTCGGCCCATCCAGTCTGTGCCGGAATGTTAGTCTGCCTAGTCCCATCCACCTGCACCTGAACCATACCCCTGCATACCTCCCCCCGCCCCCACCAGCCATGTACTTGTCCAAACTTCCCTTCAATGTTGCAATCAAACCCACATCCATCACTTCTGCTGGCAGCTCGTTCCACACTCTCACTAACTTCTGAGTGAAGGAGTTCTCCCTCAGGTTTCTCTTAAACATTACACCTTTCCCCCTTAAACCATGACCTCCTGTTCTGGTCTCACCACCTCAACGGAAATTATCTTCTTGCATTTACCCTATCTATAGCCCTCATAATTTTGTATACTTCTATCACATCTCCCCTCATTCTCCTACACCAGGGGAAAAAATCTTAACCTATTGAACTTCCCCTATAACTCAGGTCATCAAGTCCTGGCAAAATCCTCGTACGTTTTCTCTGTACTCTTTCAATCTTGTTGCTATTCATTGAGCTAACAGGCCCTCCAGCCCCACGAGGCTGTGTTGCCCAGTCGCGCCCCCGTGAGCAGCTAACCTACCAGCCCGTACATCTTTGGAACTTGGGGGGAAACCAGAGCAGTGAGAGGAACGGGGCGAACGTATAAACTCCTTCTAGATGGTGGGACTTAAACCCGGGTTTCTGGCACTGAAATACTGTCACTCGAACTGCCTCCCCTCTGGGTAGGTGACCAGAACCACGCCCAATACTCCAAATCTGGCACTTCCAACGTCTTATACAACTTCAACTCAACATCCCAACTCAGTACTCTGATCTATGAAGCCATGTTATGAATATTAAAAATATTCCAATAGCAAATATTTCTTTGTTCTGATGTCATGCTTATTTAAAACTGGGCAAATGTGTGTTAGTCTGCATATTCTCTATAAAAATATGCATATTCTGTGCATATATCTTTTTGCTTATTGTTGTCTGTAAAACAAGCATCTTGGATGGTCTCTTCATAACTGTAGAAGACTTCAATCATGCTATGCATTGTATTTTTAACATGTTCAGTTTATTGTTGTCTTTTTCCCGACTGCCTCAGATGCTGCGTAATAATCATTCCATTCTCCTTTACACTTTCTCAAGATTGTTTAATGTCAACTGTACAGGAGGTTGAAGTAATTGTTACTCCAGATTTGAAACAGCACAACACACATGGACGTGGACACGCACGAGCACACGGACACACATGCACATACAAGCACATGCACACACACACATGCAGACACACATGCACATGCACACACACGCATGCAGGCACATGCACACAATCATGCGACACGCGACACGGACATGGGTACGAGCACAGACACAGCCTGGCCATGATAATAAAAAGAAAATAGCTATAAATATATAAAATAGCTTATGTACATTGATTGTTTGTTCATAAAGTGGTGCTAGGCACAGGAGTGTCTGCGCAGTAGGAGACTCTGACAGGAAATGATAAAGTAGTGGTGCTGGTGGGCTACTGAAGAATGAGAATAAGCAATCTTGAATCCTGGTTCTTGAATGCTCGGTATCCCCAGGAAGGCAAAGGGTTAAAAAGCGATTGGGTGTCACCGAGGGTTCCCGGATGGAGGCATTAAAAGAAAGGGAAGAGCAGGTCGGATGATGAGCTGAGAACAGAGGCTGGATCAGTCCGGAGACAGCGGAGAGGATGCTGCCGACCGGGGCACAGGATACTCTGCATCTCCTGTCTTACTAACCCGAGGGTCTTGGGGAGGGTGGGGGGAGGGTTGGGAGACAGGAATAAAAGAGGGCGGTTTTCAAACATAATTTCAAAACGTAAATTAGAACCCAAGAGCAAAAAAAGGAGGTTTAATCGAGACAATGTCAACATCCACAAAAGAGGCAGGCTGTGCACAATATGTGGGACCGTACCGGCTTGAGAAGACACTTGGAAAAGGACAGACAGGTTTGGAACCATTTTTTGAACAATCTATCTGATATTGTGCATCTGATGATGAAATGGGCGCTTCAATGCAAGCCACTGCCCCTTTGTGATCTGTGTCGGAGCCGGAAAAGACACAGACAATCAATTAATCTAAGGTTTTGCATAGCGGGTTTATTGTTTTGCACGTAAGATTTATTTACCGTTCTATCCTTGAGCGACAGGATGCGCTGGCCATTTCAGTCAAATGCCTTCTAAGACCAGGGGTAATTAATTAATTCATGTACAACATTGCGTTATTCTCAAGAATTGATTTGTAAAAAAGAAGCAACATAAAAGAGGTTGAATTTGAGCCTCGTTGTTTTAAATTCTGAGCGGTGACAGCCCAATACCGATTCATTCTGCAGGGCTGCCGTATAAAGGGAGCGTGCAGATTTTTAATTTGAACTTTAAGGGAATTCCGATTGAAATGTTCAGATGCATTGCATTTTTTTCGTGCATATTGTTAAATGCAAAATTTTCCTGGAAGTAAATCGTTGTGCATTTTGAACCTGCTACGCCGACCTAAGGATTTTTTTTTGTCTTGGATTACGTTAATAGCGAAGTAAATTGATTGATACAGTATATACTTAGATTTCCAAAAGCTTTATGTTCTCATTTTGGATATTTAATTGAATTTAATTTGGACTTGAATTTAATTTGAATTTAATCGATATTGGCTGTTTATAATCGAAAGTGTTTCAAACAAATGTAAATGTGTATAGACGGCAGCGGCGAGTTATAAATCCCTTATGTTGCCACAGAAAATGAATGCATATTACAGGTATACGTCATTTTGAGGAGAAGAAAAAAGATCATTTTTAAAGGTCCCGGGAAGTTAGTTTTTTTAAAAATTACATGCAAATGAAGCCTAGAATGGTTCGTGTGTTCAGTGGATTGCGTTTCATACTCGCCGTGTCTCAGTTGCTTGCATTGGGGTTTCTCGGTGCTGTTTGGAGGCAGTGAGAGAATTGATTCGGAAGTTGATTGCGGAGGGAAGCGCTTCCAGGCGCTGCGTTAACCGCAAGGGAATGCTTAGTGCAGTCTCCGTCCCCGGAACCTGGGCAAGTGACAGGCAGACCAGCGAAGACGTAATGCAAACCCGTGCTGCGGAACTATAAACCACGTAGGCACAATGGAGAGAGTCGCAAATAAATACAACTGTATTTATCGGTGCTGCTTTGGAGTGGGATCAATGGCATTTATCTGCATCGTAAGTTTCCATGATCGTTATAATAGTCCGTTACGTATACCTTATAAAATAATTGTGTGTGTGTGTTGTAATGCTGAGTCCAATGCAGTGTGGACAGGGTTGTATCCAGTGGGTATAGGAGTGTATATGCACTGTGGACAGTGCTGTATCCAAAGGGTATAGGAGTGTATATGCAGTATGGTCAGTGTACCTGGTGGGTATAGGAGTGTATATGCAGTGTGGACAGTGTACCCGGTGGGTATAGGAGTGTATATGCAGTGTGGACAGTGTTGTACCCGGTGGGTATAGGAGTGTATATGCAGTGTGGTAGGGTTGTACCCAATGGGTATAGGAGTGTATATGCACTGTGGACAGTGCTGTATCCAAAGGGTATAGGAGTGTATATGCAGTGTGGTCAGTGTTGTTCCCGGTGGGTATAGGAGTGTATATGCAATGTGGACAGTGTACCTGGTGGGTATAGGAGTGTATATGCAGTGTGGACAGTGTACCCGGTGGGTATAGGAGTGTATATGCAGTGTGGACAGTGTTGTTCCCGGTGGGTATAGGAGTGTATATGCAGTGTGGACAGTGTACCCGGTGGGTATAGGAGTGTATATGCAGTGTGGACAGTGTTGTACCTGGTGGGTATAGGAGTGTATATGCAGTGTGGTCAGTGTTGTTCCCGGTGGGTATAGGAGTGTATATGCAGTGTGGACAGTGTACCCGGTGGGTATAGGAGTGTATATGCAGTGTGGACAGTGTTGTACCCGGTGGGTATAGGAGTGTATATGCAGTGTGGACAGTGTACCTGGTGGGTATAGGAGTGTATATGCAATGTGGACAGTGTACCCGGTGGGTATAGGAGTGTATGTGCAGTGTGGACAGTGTTGTACCTGGTGGGTATAGGAGTGTATATGCAATGTGGTCAGTGTTGTACCCGGTGGGTATAGGAGTGTATATGCAGTGTGGACAGTGTACCTGGTGGGTATAGGAGTGTATATGCAGTGTGGACAGTGTACCCGGTGGGTATAGGAGTGTATATGCAGTGTGGTCAGTGTTGTACCCGGTGGGTATAGGAGTGTATATGCAATGTGGACAGTGTTGTACCCGGTGGGTATAGGAGTGTATACGCAATGTGGTCAGTGTTGTACCCGGTGGGTATAGGAGTGTATATGCAGTGTGGTCAGTGTTGTACCCGGTGGGTACAGGAGTGTATATGCAGTGTGGACAGTGTTGTACCCGGTGGGTATAGGAGTGTATATGCAGTGTGGACAGTGTACCCGGTGGGTATAGGAGTGTATATGCAGTATGGACAGTGTACCTGGTGGGTATAGGAGTGTATATGCAGTATGGTCAGTGTACCCGGTGGGTATAGGAGTGTATATGCAATGTGGACAGTGTTGTACCCGGTGGGTATAGGAGTGTATATACAGTGTGGACAGTGTACCCGGTGGGTATAGGAGTGTATATGCAGTGTGGACAGTGTACCGGTGGGTATAGGAGTGTATATGCAATGTGGTCAGGGTTGTACCCAGTGGGTATAGGAGTGTATATGCAATGTGGTCAGGGTTGTACCCGGTGGGTATAGGAGTGTATATGCAGTATGGTCAGTGTACCTGGTGGGTATAGGAGTGTATATGCAGTGTGGTCAGTGTACCTGGTGGGTATAGGAGTGTATATGCAGTGTGGACAGTGTACCGGTGGGTATAGGAGTGTATATGCAATGTGGTCAGGGTTGTACCCAGTGGGTATAGGAGTGTATATGCAATGTGGTCAGGGTTGTACCCGGTGGGTATAGGAGTGTATATGCAGTATGGTCAGTGTACCTGGTGGGTATAGGAGTGTATATGCAGTGTGGTCAGTGTACCTGGTGGGTATAGGAGTGTATATGCAGTGTGGACAGTGTACCCAGTGGGTATAGGAGTGTATATGCAGTGTGGTCAGTGTTGTACCTGGTGGGTATAGGAGTGTATATGCAGTGTGGTCAATGTTGTTCCCGGTGGGTATAGGAGTGTATATGCAGTGTGGTCAATGTTGTACCCGGTGGGTATAGGAGTGTATACGCAGTGTGGTAGGGTTGTACCCAGTGGGTATAGGAGTGTATATGCAGTGTGGACAGTGTACCCGGTGGGTATAGGAGTGTATATGCAGTGTGGTCAGTGTTGTACCCGGTGGGTATAGGAGTGTATATGCAGTGTGGACAGTGTACCCGGTGGGTATAGGAGTGTATATGCAGTGTGGACAGTGTACCCGGTGGGTATAGGAGTGTATATACAGTGTGGACAGTGTACCCGGTGGGTATAGGAGTGTATATGCAGTGTGGTCAGTGTTGTACCCGGTGGGTATAGGAGTGTATACGCAGTGTGGTCAGTGTACCCGGTGGGTATAGGAGTGTATATGCACTGTGGACAGTGCTGTATCCAAAGGGTATAGGAGTGTATATGCAGTGTGGACAGTGTTGTACCCGGTGGGTATAGGAGTGTATATGCAGTATGGACAGTGTACCCAGTGGGTATAGGAGTGTATATGCAGTGTGGTCAATGTTGTACCCGGTGGGTATAGGAGTATATATACAGTGTGGACAGTGTACCCGGTGGGTATAGGAGTGTATACGCAGTGTGGTCAGTGTTGTACCCGGTGGGTATAGGAGTGTATATGCAGTGTGGACAGTGTTGTTCCCGGTGGGTATAGGAGTGTATATACAGTGTGGACAGTGTTGTACCCGGTGGGTATAGGAGTGTATACGCAGTGTGGACAGTGTACCCGGTGGGTATAGGAGTGTATATGCAGTGTGGTCAGTGTTGTTCCCGGTGGGTATAGGAGTGTATATGCAGTGTGGTCAGTGTTGTACCCGGTGGGTATAGGAGTGTATACGCAGTGTGGTCAGTGTTGTACCTGGTGGGTATAGGAGTGTATGTGCAGTGTGGACAGTGTACCTGGTGGGTATAGGAGTGTATATGCAGTGTGGACAGTGTACCCGGTGGGTATAGGAGTGTATATGCAATGTGGTCAGTGTTGTTCCCGGTGGGTATAGGAGTGTATATGCAATGTGGTCAGTGTTGTTCCCGGTGGGTATAGGAGTGTATATGCAGTGTGGTCAGTGTTGTTCCCGGTGGGTATAGGAGTGTATATGCAGTGTGGACAGTGTACCCGGTGGGTATAGGAGTGTATATGCAGTGTGGACAGTGTACCCGGTGTGTATAGGAGTGTATATGCAGTGTGGACAGTGCTGTATCCAAAGGGTATAGGAGTGTATATGCAGTGTGGACAGTGTTGTACCCAGTGGGTATAGGAGTGTATATGCAGTGTGGACAGGGTTGTACCCAGTGGGTATAGGAGTGTGTATGCAGTGTGGTCAGTGTTGTGTCCAGTGGGTATAGGAGTGTATATGCAGTGTGGACAGGGTTGTACCCGGTGGGTATAGGAGTGTATATGCAGTGTGGTCAGGGTTGTATCCAGTGGGTATAGGAGTGTATATGCAGTGTGGTCAGGGTTGTACCCGGTGGGTATAGGAGTGTATATGCAGTGTGGTCAGTGTTGTTCCCGGTGGGTATAGGAGTATATATGCAGTGTGGTCAGGGTTGTACCCGGTGGGTATAGGAGTGTATACGCAGTGTGGTCAGTGTTGTACCCGGTGGGTATAGGAGTGTATATGCAGTGTGGACAGTGTACCCGGTGGGTATAGGAGTGTATATGCAGTGTGGTCAGTGTTGTACCCGGTGGGTATAGGAGTGTATATGCAGTGTGGACAGTGTTGTACCCGGTGGGTATAGGAGTGTATATGCAGTGTGGTCAATGTTGTTCCCGGTGGGTATAGGAGTGTATATGCAGTGTGGACAGTGTACCTGGTGGGTATAGGAGTGTATATGCAATGTGGTCAGTGTTGTTCCCGGTGGGTATAGGAGTGTATATGCAGTGTGGTCAGTGTAGCCGGTGGGTATAGGAGTGTATATGCAGTGTGGTCAGTGTTGTACCCGGTGGGTATAGGAGTGTATATGCAGTGTGGACAGTGTTGTACCCGGTGGGTATAGGAGTGTATATGCAGTGTGGTCAGGGTTGTACCCGGTGGGTATAGGAGTGTATATGCAGTGTGGACAGTGTTGTACCCGGTGGGTATAGGAGTATATATACAGTGTGGACAGTGTACCTGGTGGGTATAGGAGTGTATATGCAGTGTGGTCAGTGTTGTACCTGGTGGGTATAGGAGTGTATATGCAGTGTGGACAGTGTACCCAGTGGGTATAGGAGTGTATATGCAGTGTGGACAGTGTACCCAGTGGGTATAGGAGTGTATATGCAGTGTGGACAGTGTTGTACCCGGTGGGTATAGGAGTGTATATGCAGTGTGGTCAGGGTTGTACCCGGTGGGTATAGGAGTGTATATGCAGTGTGGTCAGGGTTGTACCCGGTGGGTATAGGAGTGTATATGCAGTGTGGACAGTGTTGTACCCGGTGGGTATAGGAGTATATATACAGTGTGGACAGTGTACCTGGTGGGTATAGGAGTGTATATGCAGTGTGGTCAGTGTTGTACCCGGTGGGTATAGGAGTGTATATGCAGTGTGGACAGTGTTGTACCCAGTGGGTATAGGAGTGTATATGCAGTGTGGACAGTGTTGTACCCGGTGGGTATAGGAGTGTATATGCAGTGTGGACAGTGTACCTGGTGGGTATAGGAGTGTATATGCAGTGTGGTCAGTGTTGTACCTGGTGGGTATAGGAGTGTATATGCAGTGTGGTCAGTGTTGTACCCGGTGGGTATAGGAGTGTATATGCAGTGTGGTCAGTGTTGTACCCGGTGGGTATAGGAGTGTATATGCAGTGTGGACAGTGTTGTACCCGGTGGGTATAGGAGTGTATATGCAATGTGGACAGTGTACCCGGTGGGTATAGGAGTGTATATACAGTGTGGTCAGTGTTGTACCTGGTGGGTATAGGAGTGTATACGCAGTGTGGTCAGTGTACCCGGTGGGTATAGGAGTGTATATGCAGTGTGGACAGTGTACCCGGTGGGTATAGGAGTGTATATGCAGTGTGGTCAATGTTGTACCCGGTGGGTATAGGAGTGTATATGCAATGTGGTCAGTGTACCTGGTGGGTATAGGAGTGTATATGCAGTGTGGACAGTGTACCTGGTGGGTATAGGAGTGTATATGCAGTGTGGACAGTGTACCTGGTGGGTATAGGAGTGTATATGCAGTGTGGTCAGGGTTGTACCCGGTGGGTATAGGAGTGTATATGCAGTGTGGTCAGGGTTGTACCCGGTGGGTATAGGAGTGTATATGCAGTGTGGACAGTGTTGTACCCGGTGGGTATAGGAGTGTATATGCAGTGTGGACAGTGTACCCGGTGGGTATAGGAGTGTATATGCAGTATGGTCAGTGTTGTACCCGGTGGGTATAGGAGTGTATATGCAGTATGGTCAGTGTTGTACCCGGTGGGTATAGGAGTGTATATGCAGTGTGGACAGTGTACCCGGTGGGTATAGGAGTGTATATGCAGTGTGGTCAATGTTGTACCCGGTGGGTATAGGAGTGTATATGCAGTGTGGACAGTGTACCCGGTGGGTATAGGAGTGTATATGCAGTGTGGACAGTGTTGTTCCTGGTGGGTATAGGAGTGTATATGCAGTGTGGACAGTGTTCCCGGTGTGTATAGGAGTGTATATGCAGTGTGGTCAGTGTTGTACCTGGTGGGTATAGGAGTGTATATGCAGTGTGGTCAGTGTTGTTCCCGGTGGGTATAGGAGTGTATATGCAGTGTGGACAGTGTTGTTCCTGGTGGGTATAGGAGTGTATATGCAGTGTGGTCAGTGTTGTACCCGGTGGGTATAGGAGTGTATATGCAGTGTGGACAGTGTACCCGGTGGGTATAGGAGTGTATATACAGTGTGGTCAGTGTTGTACCCGGTGGGTATAGGAGTGTATATGCAGTATGGACAGTGTACCCAGTGGGTATAGGAGTGTATATGCAGTGTGGTCAGTGTACCCGGTGTGTATAGGAGTGTATATGCAATGTGGTCAGTGTTGTTCCCGGTGGGTATAGGAGTGTATATGCAGTGTGGTCAGGGTTGTACCCGGTGGGTATAGGAGTGTATATGCAGTGTGGTCAGTGTTGTACCCAGTGGGTATAGGAGTGTATATGCAGTGTGGACAGTGTACCCGGTGGGTATAGGAGTGTATATGCAGTGTGGACAGTGTTGTACCCGGTGGGTATAGGAGTGTATATGCAGTGTGGACAGTGTTGTACCCGGTGGGTATAGGAGTGTATATGCAGTGTGGTCAATGTTGTACCCGGTGGGTATAGGAGTGTATATGCAGTGTGGACAGTGTTGTACCCGGTGGGTATAGGAGTGTATATGCAGTGTGGACAGTGTACCTGGTGGGTATAGGAGTGTATATGCAGTGTGGACAGTGTACCCGGTGGGTATAGGAGTGTATATGCAGTGTGGTCAGTGTTGTACCCGGTGGGTATAGGAGTGTATATGCAGTGTGGACAGTGTTGTACCCGGTGGGTATAGGAGTGTATATGCAGTGTGGTCAGTGTTGTACCCGGTGGGTATAGGAGTGTATATGCAGTGTGGACAGTGTACCCGGTGGGTATAGGAGTGTATATGCAGTGTGGACAGTGTACCCGGTGGGTATAGGAGTGTATATGCAGTGTGGACAGTGTACCCGGTGGGTATAGGAGTGTATATGCAGTGTGGACAGTGTACCCGGTGGGTATAGGAGTGTATATGCAGTGTGGTCAGGGTTGTACCCGGTGGGTATAGGAGTGTATATGCAGTGTGGACAGTGTTGTACCCGGTGGGTATAGGAGTGTATATGCAGTATGGTCAGTGTTGTACCCGGTGGGTATAGGAGTGTATATGCAGTGTGGTCACTGTTGTTCCCGGTGGGTATAGGAGTGTATATGCAGTGTGGACAGTGTTGTTCCCGGTGGGTATAGGAGTGTATATGCAGTATGGTCAGTGTACCTGGTGGGTATAGGAGTGTATATGCAGTGTGGACAGTGTACCTGGTGGGTATAGGAGTGTATATGCAGTATGGTCAGTGTTGTACCCGGTGGGTATAGGAGTGTATATGCAGTGTGGACAGTGTACCCGGTGGGTATAGGAGTGTATATGCAGTGTGGTCAGTGTTGTACCCGGTGGGTATAGGAGTGTATATGCAGTATGGTCAGTGTTGTACCCGGTGGGTATAGGAGTGTATATGCAGTATGGTCAGTGTTGTACCCAGTGGGTATAGGAGTGTATATGCAGTGTGGACAGTGTACCCGGTGGGTATAGGAGTGTATATGCAGTGTGGTCAGTGTTGTTCCCGGTGGGTATAGGAGTGTATATGCAGTGTGGACAGTGTACCCGGTGGGTATAGGAGTGTATATGCAGTGTGGACAGTGTACCCGGTGGGTATAGGAGTGTATATGCAGTGTGGACAGTGTTGTACCTGGTGGGTATAGGAGTGTATATGCAGTGTGGACAGTGTACCCGGTGGGTATAGGAGTGTATATGCAGTATGGACAGTGTTGTACCCGGTGGGTATAGGAGTGTATATGCAATGTGGTCAGTGTTGTACCCGGTGGGTATAGGAGTGTATATGCAGTGTGGACAGTGTACCCGGTGGGTATAGGAGTGTATATGCAGTGTGGACAGTGTACCCGGTGGGTATAGGAGTGTATATGCAGTGTGGTCAGGGTTGTACCCGGTGGGTATAGGAGTGTATATGCAGTGTGGACAGTGTTGTACCCGGTGGGTATAGGAGTGTATATGCAGTGTGGACAGTGTACCCGGTGGGTATAGGAGTGTATATGCAGTATGGACAGTGTACCCGGTGGGTATAGGAGTGTATATGCAGTGTGGTCAGTGTACCCGGTGGGTATAGGAGTGTATATGCAATGTGGTCAGTGTTGTACCCGGTGGGTATAGGAGTGTATATGCAGTGTGGTCAGTGTTGTACCCGGTGGGTATAGGAGTGTATATGCAGTGTGGACAGTGTACCTGGTGGGTATAGGAGTGTATATGCAGTGTGGTCAGTGTTGTTCCCGGTGTGTATAGGAGTGTATATGCAGTGTGGTCAGTGTACCTGGTGGGTATAGGAGTGTATATGCAGTGTGGACAGTGTACCTGGTGGGTATAGGAGTGTATATGCAGTGTGGACAGTGTACCCGGTGGGTATAGGAGTGTATATGCAGTGTGGTCAGTGTTGTACCCGGTGGGTATAGGAGTGTATATGCAGTGTGGACAGTGTTGTACCCGGTGGGTATAGGAGTGTATATGCAGTGTGGTCAGTGTTGTACCCGGTGTGTATAGGAGTGTATATGCAGTGTGGACAGTGTTCCCGGTGGGTATAGGAGTGTATATACAGTGTTGACAGTGTACCTGGTGGGTATAGGAGTGTATATGCAGTGTGGTCAGTGTTGTACCCGGTGGGTATAGGAGTGTATATGCAGTGTGGACAGTGTACCCGGTGGGTATAGGAGTGTATATGCAGTGTGGTCAGTGTTGTTCCCGGTGGGTATAGGAGTGTATATGCAGTGTGGTCAGTGTTGAACCCGGTGGGTATAGGAGTGTATATGCAGTGTGGACAGTGTACCCGGTGGGTATAGGAGTGTATATGCAGTGTGGTCAGTGTTGTACCCGGTGGGTATAGGAGTGTATGTGCAGTGTGGTCAGTGTTGTACCCGGTGGGTATAGGAGTGTATATGCAATGTGGACAGTGTACCTGGTGGGTATAGGAGTGTATATGCAGTGTGGTAGGGTTGTACCCGGTGGGTATAGGAGTGTATATGCAGTGTGGACAGTGTACCCGGTGGGTATAGGAGTGTATATGCAGTGTGGTCAATGTTGTACCCGGTGGGTATAGGAGTGTATATGCAGTGTGGTCAGTGTTGTACCCGGTGGGTATAGGAGTGTATATGCAGTGTGGACAGTGTACCCGGTGGGTATAGGAGTGTATATGCAGTGTGGACAGTGTACCCAGTGGGTATAGGAGTGTATATGCAGTGTGGACAGTGTTGTACCCGGTGGGTATAGGAGTGTATATGCAGTGTGGTCAGTGTACCCGGTGGGTATAGGAGTGTATATGCAGTGTGGACAGTGTTGTACCTGGTGGGTATAGGAGTGTATATGCAGTGTGGACAGTGTACCCGGTGGGTATAGGAGTGTATATGCAGTATGGTCAGGGTTGTACCCGGTGGGTATAGGAGTGTATATGCAGTGTGGACAGTGTTGTACCCGGTGGGTATAGGAGTGTATATGCAGTATGGTCAGGGTTGTACCCGGTGGGTATAGGAGTGTATATGCAGTGTGGTCAGTGTACCTGGTGGGTATAGGAGTGTATGTGCAGTGTGGTCAGTGTTGTACCCGGTGGGTATAGGAGTGTATATGCAGTGTGGACAGTGTACCCGGTGGGTATAGGAGTGTATATGCAGTGTGGACAGTGTACCCGGTGGGTATAGGAGTGTATATGCAGTATGGACAGTGTTCCCGGTGGGTATAGGAGTGTATATGCAGTGTGGTCAGTGTTGTACCCGGTGGGTATAGGAGTGTATATGCAATGTGGACAGTGTACCCGGTGGGTATAGGAGTGTATATACAGTGTGGTCAGTGTTGTACCTGGTGGGTATAGGAGTGTATACGCAGTGTGGTCAGTGTACCCGGTGGGTATAGGAGTGTATATGCAGTGTGGACAGTGTACCCGGTGGGTATAGGAGTGTATATGCAGTGTGGTCAGTGTTGAACCCGGTGGGTATAGGAGTGTATATGCAGTGTGGACAGTGTACCCGGTGGGTATAGGAGTGTATATGCAGTGTGGTCAGTGTTGTACCCGGTGGGTATAGGAGTGTATATGCAGTGTGGTCAGTGTTGTACCCGGTGGGTATAGGAGTGTATATGCAGTGTGGACAGTGTTGTACCCGGTGGGTATAGGAGTGTATATGCAGTGTGGTCAATGTTGTTCCCGGTGGGTATAGGAGTGTATATGCAGTGTGGACAGTGTACCTGGTGGGTATAGGAGTGTATATGCAATGTGGTCAGTGTTGTTCCCGGTGGGTATAGGAGTGTATATGCAGTGTGGTCAGTGTAGCCGGTGGGTATAGGAGTGTATATGCAGTGTGGTCAGTGTTGTACCCGGTGGGTATAGGAGTGTATATGCAGTGTGGACAGTGTTGTACCCGGTGGGTATAGGAGTGTATATGCAGTGTGGTCAGGGTTGTACCCGGTGGGTATAGGAGTGTATATGCAGTGTGGACAGTGTTGTACCCGGTGGGTATAGGAGTATATATACAGTGTGGACAGTGTACCTGGTGGGTATAGGAGTGTATATGCAGTGTGGTCAGTGTTGTACCTGGTGGGTATAGGAGTGTATATGCAGTGTGGACAGTGTACCCAGTGGGTATAGGAGTGTATATGCAGTGTGGACAGTGTACCCAGTGGGTATAGGAGTGTATATGCAGTGTGGACAGTGTTGTACCCGGTGGGTATAGGAGTGTATATGCAGTGTGGTCAGGGTTGTACCCGGTGGGTATAGGAGTGTATATGCAGTGTGGTCAGGGTTGTACCCGGTGGGTATAGGAGTGTATATGCAGTGTGGACAGTGTTGTACCCGGTGGGTATAGGAGTATATATACAGTGTGGACAGTGTACCTGGTGGGTATAGGAGTGTATATGCAGTGTGGTCAGTGTTGTACCCGGTGGGTATAGGAGTGTATATGCAGTGTGGACAGTGTTGTACCCAGTGGGTATAGGAGTGTATATGCAGTGTGGACAGTGTTGTACCCGGTGGGTATAGGAGTGTATATGCAGTGTGGACAGTGTACCTGGTGGGTATAGGAGTGTATATGCAGTGTGGTCAGTGTTGTACCTGGTGGGTATAGGAGTGTATATGCAGTGTGGTCAGTGTTGTACCCGGTGGGTATAGGAGTGTATATGCAGTGTGGTCAGTGTTGTACCCGGTGGGTATAGGAGTGTATATGCAGTGTGGACAGTGTTGTACCCGGTGGGTATAGGAGTGTATATGCAATGTGGACAGTGTACCCGGTGGGTATAGGAGTGTATATACAGTGTGGTCAGTGTTGTACCTGGTGGGTATAGGAGTGTATACGCAGTGTGGTCAGTGTACCCGGTGGGTATAGGAGTGTATATGCAGTGTGGACAGTGTACCCGGTGGGTATAGGAGTGTATATGCAGTGTGGTCAATGTTGTACCCGGTGGGTATAGGAGTGTATATGCAATGTGGTCAGTGTACCTGGTGGGTATAGGAGTGTATATGCAGTGTGGACAGTGTACCTGGTGGGTATAGGAGTGTATATGCAGTGTGGACAGTGTACCTGGTGGGTATAGGAGTGTATATGCAGTGTGGTCAGGGTTGTACCCGGTGGGTATAGGAGTGTATATGCAGTGTGGTCAGGGTTGTACCCGGTGGGTATAGGAGTGTATATGCAGTGTGGACAGTGTTGTACCCGGTGGGTATAGGAGTGTATATGCAGTGTGGACAGTGTACCCGGTGGGTATAGGAGTGTATATGCAGTATGGTCAGTGTTGTACCCGGTGGGTATAGGAGTGTATATGCAGTATGGTCAGTGTTGTACCCGGTGGGTATAGGAGTGTATATGCAGTGTGGACAGTGTACCCGGTGGGTATAGGAGTGTATATGCAGTGTGGTCAATGTTGTACCCGGTGGGTATAGGAGTGTATATGCAGTGTGGACAGTGTACCCGGTGGGTATAGGAGTGTATATGCAGTGTGGACAGTGTTGTTCCTGGTGGGTATAGGAGTGTATATGCAGTGTGGACAGTGTTCCCGGTGTGTATAGGAGTGTATATGCAGTGTGGTCAGTGTTGTACCTGGTGGGTATAGGAGTGTATATGCAGTGTGGTCAGTGTTGTTCCCGGTGGGTATAGGAGTGTATATGCAGTGTGGACAGTGTTGTTCCTGGTGGGTATAGGAGTGTATATGCAGTGTGGTCAGTGTTGTACCCGGTGGGTATAGGAGTGTATATGCAGTGTGGACAGTGTACCCGGTGGGTATAGGAGTGTATATACAGTGTGGTCAGTGTTGTACCCGGTGGGTATAGGAGTGTATATGCAGTATGGACAGTGTACCCAGTGGGTATAGGAGTGTATATGCAGTGTGGTCAGTGTACCCGGTGTGTATAGGAGTGTATATGCAATGTGGTCAGTGTTGTTCCCGGTGGGTATAGGAGTGTATATGCAGTGTGGTCAGGGTTGTACCCGGTGGGTATAGGAGTGTATATGCAGTGTGGTCAGTGTTGTACCCAGTGGGTATAGGAGTGTATATGCAGTGTGGACAGTGTACCCGGTGGGTATAGGAGTGTATATGCAGTGTGGACAGTGTTGTACCCGGTGGGTATAGGAGTGTATATGCAGTGTGGACAGTGTTGTACCCGGTGGGTATAGGAGTGTATATGCAGTGTGGTCAATGTTGTACCCGGTGGGTATAGGAGTGTATATGCAGTGTGGACAGTGTTGTACCCGGTGGGTATAGGAGTGTATATGCAGTGTGGACAGTGTACCTGGTGGGTATAGGAGTGTATATGCAGTGTGGACAGTGTACCCGGTGGGTATAGGAGTGTATATGCAGTGTGGTCAGTGTTGTACCCGGTGGGTATAGGAGTGTATATGCAGTGTGGACAGTGTTGTACCCGGTGGGTATAGGAGTGTATATGCAGTGTGGTCAGTGTTGTACCCGGTGGGTATAGGAGTGTATATGCAGTGTGGACAGTGTACCCGGTGGGTATAGGAGTGTATATGCAGTGTGGACAGTGTACCCGGTGGGTATAGGAGTGTATATGCAGTGTGGACAGTGTACCCGGTGGGTATAGGAGTGTATATGCAGTGTGGACAGTGTACCCGGTGGGTATAGGAGTGTATATGCAGTGTGGTCAGGGTTGTACCCGGTGGGTATAGGAGTGTATATGCAGTGTGGACAGTGTTGTACCCGGTGGGTATAGGAGTGTATATGCAGTATGGTCAGTGTTGTACCCGGTGGGTATAGGAGTGTATATGCAGTGTGGTCACTGTTGTTCCCGGTGGGTATAGGAGTGTATATGCAGTGTGGACAGTGTTGTTCCCGGTGGGTATAGGAGTGTATATGCAGTATGGTCAGTGTACCTGGTGGGTATAGGAGTGTATATGCAGTGTGGACAGTGTACCTGGTGGGTATAGGAGTGTATATGCAGTATGGTCAGTGTTGTACCCGGTGGGTATAGGAGTGTATATGCAGTGTGGACAGTGTACCCGGTGGGTATAGGAGTGTATATGCAGTGTGGTCAGTGTTGTACCCGGTGGGTATAGGAGTGTATATGCAGTATGGTCAGTGTTGTACCCGGTGGGTATAGGAGTGTATATGCAGTATGGTCAGTGTTGTACCCAGTGGGTATAGGAGTGTATATGCAGTGTGGACAGTGTACCCGGTGGGTATAGGAGTGTATATGCAGTGTGGTCAGTGTTGTTCCCGGTGGGTATAGGAGTGTATATGCAGTGTGGACAGTGTACCCGGTGGGTATAGGAGTGTATATGCAGTGTGGACAGTGTACCCGGTGGGTATAGGAGTGTATATGCAGTGTGGACAGTGTTGTACCTGGTGGGTATAGGAGTGTATATGCAGTGTGGACAGTGTACCCGGTGGGTATAGGAGTGTATATGCAGTATGGACAGTGTTGTACCCGGTGGGTATAGGAGTGTATATGCAATGTGGTCAGTGTTGTACCCGGTGGGTATAGGAGTGTATATGCAGTGTGGACAGTGTACCCGGTGGGTATAGGAGTGTATATGCAGTGTGGACAGTGTACCCGGTGGGTATAGGAGTGTATATGCAGTGTGGTCAGGGTTGTACCCGGTGGGTATAGGAGTGTATATGCAGTGTGGACAGTGTTGTACCCGGTGGGTATAGGAGTGTATATGCAGTGTGGACAGTGTACCCGGTGGGTATAGGAGTGTATATGCAGTATGGACAGTGTACCCGGTGGGTATAGGAGTGTATATGCAGTGTGGTCAGTGTACCCGGTGGGTATAGGAGTGTATATGCAATGTGGTCAGTGTTGTACCCGGTGGGTATAGGAGTGTATATGCAGTGTGGTCAGTGTTGTACCCGGTGGGTATAGGAGTGTATATGCAGTGTGGACAGTGTACCTGGTGGGTATAGGAGTGTATATGCAGTGTGGTCAGTGTTGTTCCCGGTGTGTATAGGAGTGTATATGCAGTGTGGTCAGTGTACCTGGTGGGTATAGGAGTGTATATGCAGTGTGGACAGTGTACCTGGTGGGTATAGGAGTGTATATGCAGTGTGGACAGTGTACCCGGTGGGTATAGGAGTGTATATGCAGTGTGGTCAGTGTTGTACCCGGTGGGTATAGGAGTGTATATGCAGTGTGGACAGTGTTGTACCCGGTGGGTATAGGAGTGTATATGCAGTGTGGTCAGTGTTGTACCCGGTGTGTATAGGAGTGTATATGCAGTGTGGACAGTGTTCCCGGTGGGTATAGGAGTGTATATACAGTGTTGACAGTGTACCTGGTGGGTATAGGAGTGTATATGCAGTGTGGTCAGTGTTGTACCCGGTGGGTATAGGAGTGTATATGCAGTGTGGACAGTGTACCCGGTGGGTATAGGAGTGTATATGCAGTGTGGTCAGTGTTGTTCCCGGTGGGTATAGGAGTGTATATGCAGTGTGGTCAGTGTTGAACCCGGTGGGTATAGGAGTGTATATGCAGTGTGGACAGTGTACCCGGTGGGTATAGGAGTGTATATGCAGTGTGGTCAGTGTTGTACCCGGTGGGTATAGGAGTGTATGTGCAGTGTGGTCAGTGTTGTACCCGGTGGGTATAGGAGTGTATATGCAATGTGGACAGTGTACCTGGTGGGTATAGGAGTGTATATGCAGTGTGGTAGGGTTGTACCCGGTGGGTATAGGAGTGTATATGCAGTGTGGACAGTGTACCCGGTGGGTATAGGAGTGTATATGCAGTGTGGTCAATGTTGTACCCGGTGGGTATAGGAGTGTATATGCAGTGTGGTCAGTGTTGTACCCGGTGGGTATAGGAGTGTATATGCAGTGTGGACAGTGTACCCGGTGGGTATAGGAGTGTATATGCAGTGTGGACAGTGTACCCAGTGGGTATAGGAGTGTATATGCAGTGTGGACAGTGTTGTACCCGGTGGGTATAGGAGTGTATATGCAGTGTGGTCAGTGTACCCGGTGGGTATAGGAGTGTATATGCAGTGTGGACAGTGTTGTACCTGGTGGGTATAGGAGTGTATATGCAGTGTGGACAGTGTACCCGGTGGGTATAGGAGTGTATATGCAGTATGGTCAGGGTTGTACCCGGTGGGTATAGGAGTGTATATGCAGTGTGGACAGTGTTGTACCCGGTGGGTATAGGAGTGTATATGCAGTATGGTCAGGGTTGTACCCGGTGGGTATAGGAGTGTATATGCAGTGTGGTCAGTGTACCTGGTGGGTATAGGAGTGTATGTGCAGTGTGGTCAGTGTTGTACCCGGTGGGTATAGGAGTGTATATGCAGTGTGGACAGTGTACCCGGTGGGTATAGGAGTGTATATGCAGTGTGGACAGTGTACCCGGTGGGTATAGGAGTGTATATGCAGTATGGACAGTGTTCCCGGTGGGTATAGGAGTGTATATGCAGTGTGGTCAGTGTTGTACCCGGTGGGTATAGGAGTGTATATGCAATGTGGACAGTGTACCCGGTGGGTATAGGAGTGTATATACAGTGTGGTCAGTGTTGTACCTGGTGGGTATAGGAGTGTATACGCAGTGTGGTCAGTGTACCCGGTGGGTATAGGAGTGTATATGCAGTGTGGACAGTGTACCCGGTGGGTATAGGAGTGTATATGCAGTGTGGTCAGTGTTGAACCCGGTGGGTATAGGAGTGTATATGCAGTGTGGACAGTGTACCCGGTGGGTATAGGAGTGTATATGCAGTGTGGTCAGTGTTGTACCCGGTGGGTATAGGAGTGTATATGCAGTGTGGACAGTGTTGTACCCGGTGGGTATAGGAGTGTATATGCAGTGTGGACAGTGTACCCGGTGGGTATAGGAGTGTATATGCAGTGTGGTCAGTGTACCTGGTGGGTATAGGAGTGTATATGCAATGTGGTCAGTGTTGTACCCGGTGGGTATAGGAGTGTATATGCAGTGTGGACAGTGTACCCGGTGGGTATAGGAGTGTATATGCAGTGTGGTCAGTGTTGTACCCGGTGGGTATAGGAGTGTATATGCAGTGTGGACAGTGTACCTGGTGGGTATAGGAGTGTATATGCAGTGTGGACAGTGTACCCGGTGGGTATAGGAGTATATATGCAGTGTGGTCAGGTTTGTACCCAGTGGGTATAGGAGTGTATATGCAGTGTGGACAGTGTACCCGGTGGGTATAGGAGTGTATATGCAGTGTGGACAGTGTACCCGGTGGGTATAGGAGTGTATATGCAGTGTGGTCAGTGTTGTACCCGGTGGGTATAGGAGTGTATATGCAGTGTGGTCAGTGTTGTACCCGGTGGGTATAGGAGTGTATACGCAGTGTGGTCAGTGTTGTACCCGGTGGGTATAGGAGTGTATATGCAGTGTGGACAGTGTACCCGGTGGGTATAGGAGTGTATATGCAGTGTGGACAGTGTACCTGGTGGGTATAGGAGTGTATATGCAGTGTGGACAGTGTACCCGGTGGGTATAGGAGTGTATATGCAGTGTGGTCAGTGTACCTGGTGGGTATAGGAGTGTATATGCAATGTGGTCAGTGTTGTACCCGGTGGGTATAGGAGTGTATATGCAGTGTGGACAGTGTACCCGGTGGGTATAGGAGTGTATATACAGTGTGGACAGTGTTGTTCCCGGTGGGTATAGGAGTGTATATACAGTGTGGTCAGTGTTGTACCCGGTGGGTATAGGAGTGTATATGCAGTGTGGTCAGTGTTGTTCCCGGTGGGTATAGGAGTGTATACGCAGTGTGGTCAGTGTACCCGGTGGGTATAGGAGTGTATATGCAGTGTGGTCAATGTTGTACCCGGTGGGTATAGGAGTGTATACGCAGTGTGGACAGTGTACCCGGTGGGTATAGGAGTGTATATGCAGTGTGGTCAGTGTTGTACCCGGTGGGTATAGGAGTGTATATGCAGTGTGGACAGTGTTGTACCCGGTGGGTATAGGAGTGTATATGCAGTGTGGTCAGTGTTGTACCCGGTGGGTATAGGAGTGTATATGCAGTGTGGACAGTGTACCCGGTGGGTATAGGAGTGTATATGCAGTGTGGACAGTGTACCCGGTGGGTATAGGAGTGTATATGCAGTGTGGACAGTGTACCCGGTGGGTATAGGAGTGTATATGCAGTGTGGACAGTGTACCCGGTGGGTATAGGAGTGTATATGCAGTGTGGTAGGGTTGTACCCAGTGGGTATAAGAGTGTATATGCAGTGTGGACAGTGTACCTGGTGGGTATAGGAGTGTATGTGCAGTGTGGACAGTGTTGTACCCGGTGGGTATAGGAGTGTATATGCAGTGTGGTCAGGGTTGTTCCCGGTGGGTATAGGAGTGTATATGCAGTGTGGTCAGTGTTGTACCCGGTGGGTATAGGAGTGTATATGCAGTGTGGACAGTGTACCTGGTGGGTATAGGAGTGTATATGCAGTGTGGACAGTGTACCTGGTGGGTATAGGAGTGTATATGCAGTGTGGTCAGTGTACCTGGTGGGTATAGGAGTGTATATGCAGTGTGGTCAGTGTTGTTCCCGGTGGGTATAGGAGTGTATATGCAGTGTGGTCAGTGTTGTACCCGGTGGGTATAGGAGTGTATATGCAGTGTGGACAGTGTACCCGGTGGGTATAGGAGTGTATATGCAGTGTGGACAGTGTACCTGGTGGGTATAGGAGTGTATATGCAGTGTGGACAGTGTTGTACCTGGTGGGTATAGGAGTGTATATGCAGTGTGGTCAGTGTTGTACCCGGTGGGTATAGGAGTGTATGTGCAGTGTGGACAGTGTACCTGGTGGGTATAGGAGTGTATATGCAGTGTGGACAGTGTACCCGGTGGGTATAGGAGTATATATGCAGTGTGGACAGTGTACCCGGTGGGTATAGGAGTGTATATGCAGTGTGGTCAGGGTTGTACCCGGTGGGTATAGGAGTGTATATGCAGTGTGGACAGTGTACCTGGTGGGTATAGGAGTGTATATGCAGTGTGGTCAGTGTTGTACCCGGTGGGTATAGGAGTGTATGTGCAGTGTGGACAGTGTACCCGGTGGGTATAGGAGTGTATGTGCAGTGTGGTCAGTGTTGTACCCGGTGGGTATAGGAGTGTATATGCAGTGTGGACAGTGTACCCGGTGTGTATAGGAGTGTATATGCAGTGTGGACAGTGCTGTATCCAAAGGGTATAGGAGTGTATATGCAGTGTGGACAGTGTACCCGGTGGGTATAGGAGTGTATATGCAGTGTGGTCAGTGTTGTACCCGGTGGGTATAGGAGTGTATATGCAGTGTGGTCAGTGTTGTTCCCGGTGGGTATAGGAGTGTATATGCAGTGTGGTCAGTGTACCCGGTGGGTATAGGAGTGTATATGCAGTGTGGTCAGTGTACCCGGTGGGTATAGGAGTGTATATGCAGTGTGGTCAGTGTACCCGGTGGGTATAGGAGTGTATATGCAGTGTGGTCAGTGTTGTACCCGGTGGGTATAGGAGTGTATATGCAGTGTGGTCAGTGTTGTTCCCGGTGGGTATAGGAGTGTATATGCAGTGTGGTCAGTGTACCCGGTGGGTATAGGAGTGTATATGCAGTGTGGTCAGGGTTGTACCCGGTGGGTATAGGAGTGTATATGCAGTGTGGTCAGTGTTGTACCCGGTGGGTATAGGAGTGTATATGCAATGTGGTCAGTGTTGTACCCGGTGGGTATAGGAGTGTATATGCAGTGTGGTCAGTGTTGTACCCGGTGGGTATAGGAGTGTATATGCAGTGTGGACAGTGTACCCAGTGGGTATAGGAGTGTATATGCAGTGTGGTAGGGTTGTACCCAGTGGGTATAAGAGTGTATATGCAGTGTGGACAGTGTACCTGGTGGGTATAGGAGTGTATATGCAGTGTGGACAGTGTACCTGGTGGGTATAGGAGTGTATGTGCAGTGTGGTCAGTGTTGTACCCGGTGGGTATAGGAGTGTATATGCAGTGTGGTCAGTGTTGTACCCGGTGGGTATAGGAGTGTATACGCAGTGTGGACAGTGTTCCTGGTGGGTATAGGAGTGTATATGCAGTGTGGACAGTGTACCTGGTGGGTATAGGAGTGTATATGCAGTGTGGACAGTGTACCTGGTGGGTATAGGAGTGTATGTGCAGTGTGGTCAGTGTTGTACCCGGTGGGTATAGGAGTGTATATGCAGTGTGGTCAGTGTTGTACCCGGTGGGTATAGGAGTGTATATGCAGTGTGGACAGTGTACCCGGTGGGTATAGGAGTGTATGTGCAGTGTGGTCAGTGTTGTACCCGGTGGGTATAGGAGTGTACATGCAGTGTGGTCAGGGTTGTACCCGGTGGGTATAGGAGTGTATGTGCAGTGTGGACAGGGTTGTACCCGGTGGGTATAGGAGTGTATATGCAGTGTGGTCAGGGTTGTACCCGGTGGGTATAGGAGTGTATATGCAGTGTGGTCAGTGTTGTACCCAGTGGGTATAGGAGTGTATATGCAGTGTGGACAGTGTACCCGGTGGGTATAGGAGTGTATATGCAGTGTGGTCAGTGTTGTACCCGGTGGGTATAGGAGTGTATATGCAGTGTGGTCAGTGTTGTACCCGGTGGGTATAGGAGTGTATATGCAGTGTGGACAGTGTTGTACCCGGTGGGTATAGGAGTGTATATGCAGTGTGGTCAGTGTACCCGGTGGGTATAGGAGTGTATACGCAGTGTGGTCAGTGTTGTACCCGGTGGGTATAGGAGTGTATATGCAGTGTGGACAGTGTTGTACCCGGTGGGTATAGGAGTATATATGCACTGTGGTCAATGTTGTTCCCGGTGGGTATAGGAGTGTATATGCAGTGTGGACAGTGTTGTTCCCGGTGGGTATAGGAGTGTGTATGCAGTGTGGACAGTGTACCCGGTGGGTATAGGAGTGTATATGCAGTGTGGACAGTGTACCCAGTGGGTATAGGAGTGTATATGCAGTGTGGACAGTGTTGTACCCGGTGGGTATAGGAGTGTATATGCAGTGTGGACAGTGTACCCGGTGGGTATAGGAGTGTATATACAGTGTGGTCAGTGTTGTACCCGGTGGGTATAGGAGTGTATATGCAGTGTGGACAGTGTTGTACCCAGTGGGTATAGGAGTGTATATGCAGTGTGGACAGGGTTGTACCCGGTGGGTATAGGAGTGTATATACAGTGTGGTCAGTGTTGTACCCGGTGGGTATAGGAGTGTATATGCAGTGTGGACAGTGTACCTGGTGGGTATAGGAGTGTATATGCAGTGTGGACAGTGTACCTGGTGGGTATAGGAGTGTATATGCAGTGTGGTCAGTGTTGTACCCGGTGGGTATAGGAGTGTATATGCAGTGTGGACAGGGTTGTACCCGGTGGGTATAGGAGTGTATATACAGTGTGGTCAGTGTTGTACCCGGTGGGTATAGGAGTGTATACGCAGTGTGGACAGTGTACCTGGTGGGTATAGGAGTGTATACGCAATGTGGTCAGTGTTGTACCCGGTGGGTATAGGAGTGTATACGCAGTGTGGACAGTGTACCCGGTGGGTATAGGAGTGTATATGCAGTGTGGACAGTGTACCCGGTGGGTATAGGAGTGTATATGCAGTGTGGTCAGTGTTGTACCCGGTGGGTATAGGAGTGTATATGCAGTGTGGTCAGTGTTGTACCTGGTGGGTATAGGAGTGTATATGCAGTGTGGTCAGTGTTGTACCCGGTGGGTATAGGAGTGTATATGCAGTGTGGACAGTGTACCTGGTGGGTATAGGAGTGTATATGCAGTGTGGTCAGTGTTGTACCCGGTGGGTACAGGAGTGTATGTGCAGTGTGGTCAGGGTTGTACCCGGTGGGTATAGGAGTGTATATGCAGTGTGGACAGTGTACCCGGTGGGTATAGGAGTGTATATGCAGTGTGGACAGGGTTGTACCCGGTGGGTATAGGAGTGTATATGCAGTGTGGTCAGTGTTGTACCTGGTGGGTATAGGAGTGTATATGCAGTGTGCTCAGTGTTGTACCCGGTGGGTATAGGAGTGTATATGCAGTGTGGACAGGGTTGTACCCGGTGGGTATAGGAGTGTATATACAGTGTGGTCAGTGTTGTACCCGGTGGGTATAGGAGTGTATATGCAGTGTGGTCAATGTTGTTCCCGGTGGGTATAGGAGTGTATACGCAGTGTGGTCAGTGTACCCGGTGGGTATAGGAGTGTATATGCAGTGTGGTCAATGTTGTACCCGGTGGGTATAGGAGTGTATATACAGTGTGGACAGTGTACCCGGTGGGTATAGGAGTGTATATGCAGTGTGGACAGTGTTGTACCCGGTGGGTATAGGAGTGTGTATGCAGTGTGGTCAGTGTTGTGTCCAGTGGGTATAGGAGTGTATATGCAATGTGGTCAGTGTTGTTCCCGGTGGGTATAGGAGTGTATATGCAGTGTGGTCAGTGTTGTACCCGGTGGGTATAGGAGTGTATATGCAGTGTGGACAGTGTACCCGGTGGGTATAGGAGTGTATATGCAGTGTGGTCAGTGTTGTACCCGGTGGGTATAGGAGTGTATATGCAGTGTGGTCAGGGTTGTACCCGGTGGGTATAGGAGTGTATATGCAGTGTGGACAGTGTACCCGGTGGGTATAGGAGTGTATGTGCAGTGTGGACAGTGTACCCGGTGGGTATAGGAGTGTATATGCAGTATGGTCAGTGTACCCGGTGGGTATAGGAGTGTATATGCAGTGTGGACAGTGTACCCGGTGGGTATAGGAGTGTATATGCAGTGTGGACAGTGTACCTGGTGGGTATAGGAGTGTATATACAGTGTGGACAGTGTACCCGGTGGGTATAGGAGTGTATATGCAGTGTGGACAGTGTTGTACCCGGTGGGTATAGGAGTGTATATGCAGTGTGGTCAGTGTTGTACCTGGTGGGTATAGGAGTGTATATGCAGTGTGGACAGGGTTGTACCCGGTGGGTATAGGAGTGTATATACAGTGTGGTCAGTGTTGTACCCGGTGGGTATAGGAGTGTATATGCAGTGTGGTCAATGTTGTTCCCGGTGGGTATAGGAGTGTATACGCAGTGTGGTCAGTGTACCTGGTGGGTATAGGAGTGTATATGCAGTGTGGTCAGTGTTGTACCCGGTGGGTATAGGAGTGTATACGCAGTGTGGTCAGTGTTGTACCCGGTGGGTATAGGAGTGTATATGCAGTGTGGACAGTGTACCCAGTGGGTATAGGAGTGTATGTGCAGTGTGGACAGTGTTGTACCTGGTGGGTATAGGAGTGTATATGCAATGTGGACAGTGTTGTACCCGGTGGGTATAGGAGTGTATATGCAGTGTGGACAGTGTACCTGGTGGGTATAGGAGTGTATATGCAGTGTGGACAGTGTACCCAGTGGGTATAGGAGTGTATATGCAATGTGGACAGTGTACCCGGTGGGTATAGGAGTGTATATGCAGTGTGGTCAGGGTTGTACCCGGTGGGTATAGGAGTGTATACGCGGTGTGGACAGTGTTGTACCTGGTGGGTATAGGAGTGTATATGCAGTATGGTCAGGGTTGTACCCGGTGGGTATAGGAGTGTATATGCAGTGTGGACAGTGTACCCGGTGGGTATAGGAGTGTATATGCAGTGTGGACAGTGTACCCGGTGGGTATAGGAGTGTATATGCAGTGTGGTCAGGGTTGTACCCGGTGGGTATAGGAGTGTATATGCAGTGTGGTCAATGTTGTACCCGGTGGGTATAGGAGTATATATACAGTGTGGACAGTGTACCCGGTGGGTATAGGAGTGTATATGCAGTGTGGTCAGTGTTGTACCCGGTGGGTATAGGAGTGTATATGCAGTGTGGACAGTGTACCTGGTGGGTATAGGAGTGTATATGCAGTGTGGTCAATGTTGTTCCCGGTGGGTATAGGAGTGTATATGCAGTGTGGTCAGTGTTGTACCCGGTGGGTATAGGAGTGTATATGCAGTGTGGACAGTGTTGTACCCGGTGGGTATAGGAGTGTATATGCAGTGTGGACAGTGTTCCCGGTGGGTATAGGAGTGTATATGCAGTGTGGACAGTGTACCCGGTGGGTATAGGAGTGTATGTGCAGTGTGGACAGTGTACCCGGTGGGTATAGGAGTGTATATGCAGTGTGGTCAGTGTACCTGGTGGGTATAGGAGTGTATATGCAGTGTGGACAGTGTACCCGGTGGGTATAGGAGTGTATATGCAGTGTGGACAGTGTTGTACCCGGTGGGTATAGGAGTGTATATGCAGTGTGGTAGGGTTGTACCCGGTGGGTATAGGAGTGTATATGCAGTGTGGACAGTGTACCCGGTGGGTATAGGAGTGTATATGCAGTGTGGTCAGTGTTGTACCCGGTGGGTATAGGAGTGTATATGCAGTGTGGACAGTGTTGTACCCGGTGGGTATAGGAGTATATATGCAGTGTGGTCAATGTTGTTCCCGGTGGGTATAGGAGTGTATATGCAGTGTGGACAGTGTTGTACCCGGTGGGTATAGGAGTGTATATGCAATGTGGTCAGTGTACCTGGTGGGTATAGGAGTGTATATGCAGTGTGGTCAGTGTTGTTCCCGGTGGGTATAGGAGTGTATATGCAGTGTGGTCAGGGTTGTACCCGGTGGGTATAGGAGTGTATATGCAGTGTGGTCAGTGTTGTACCCGGTGGGTATAGGAGTGTATATGCAGTGTGGACAGTGTACCTGGTGGGTATAGGAGTGTATATGCAGTGTGGACAGTGTACCTGGTGGGTATAGGAGTGTATATGCAGTGTGGACAGTGTACCTGGTGGGTATAGGAGTGTATATGCAGTGTGGACAGTGTACCTGGTGGGTATAGGAGTGTATGTGCAGTGTGGTCAGTGTTGTACCCGGTGGGTATAGGAGTGTATATGCAGTGTGGACAGTGTTGTACCCGGTGGGTATAGGAGTGTATATGCAGTGTGGACAGTGTACCCGGTGGGTATAGGAGTGTATATGCAGTGTGGACAGTGTACCCGGTGGGTATAGGAGTGTATGTGCAGTGTGGACAGTGTTGTACCTGGTGGGTATAGGAGTGTATATGCAGTGTGGACAGTGTACCCGGTGGGTATAGGAGTGTATATGCAGTGTGGTCAGTGTTGTACCCGGTGGGTATAGGAGTGTATATGCAGTGTGGACAGTGTACCCGGTGGGTATAGGAGTGTATATGCAGTGTGGACAGTGTACCCGGTGGGTATAGGAGTGTATATGCAGTGTGGACAGTGTTGTACCCGGTGGGTATAGGAGTGTATATGCAGTGTGGTCAGGGTTGTACCCGGTGGGTATAGGAGTGTATATGCAGTGTGGTCAGTGTTGTACCCGGTGGGTATAGGAGTGTATATGCAGTGTGGTCAGTGTTGTACCCGGTGGGTATAGGAGTGTATATGCAGTGTGGACAGTGTTCCCGGTGTGTATAGGAGTGTATATGCAGTGTGGACAGTGTACCTGGTGGGTATAGGAGTGTATATGCAGTGTGGACAGTGTACCTGGTGGGTATAGGAGTGTATGTGCAGTGTGGTCAGGGTTGTTCCCGGTGGGTATAGGAGTGTATATGCAGTGTGGACAGTGTACCTGGTGGGTATAGGAGTGTATATGCAGTGTGGACAGTGTACCCGGTGGGTATAGGAGTGTATGTGCAGTGTGGTCAGTGTTGTACCCGGTGGGTATAGGAGTGTATATGCAGTGTGGACAGTGTACCTGGTGGGTATAGGAGTGTATATGCAGTGTGGACAGTGTACCTGGTGGGTATAGGAGTGTATATGCAGTGTGGACAGTGTACCTGGTGGGTATAGGAGTGTATATGCAGTGTGGACAGTGTACCTGGTGGGTATAGGAGTGTATATGCAGTGTGGACAGTGTACCCGGTGGGTATAGGAGTGTATATGCAGTGTGGACAGTGTACCCGGTGGGTATAGGAGTGTATGTGCAGTGTGGACAGTGTTGTACCCGGTGGGTATAGGAGTGTATATGCAGTGTGGACAGTGTACCCGGTGGGTATAGGAGTGTATATGCAGTGTGGACAGTGTACCCGGTGGGTATAGGAGTGTATATGCAGTGTGGACAGTGTACCCGGTGGGTATAGGAGTGTATATGCAGTGTGGACAGTGTACCCGGTGGGTATAGGAGTGTATATGCAGTGTGGACAGTGTACCCGGTGGGTATAGGAGTGTATATGCAGTGTGGACAGTGTACCCGGTGGGTATAGGAGTGTATGTGCAGTGTGGACAGTGTACCCGGTGGTTATAGGAGTGCATATGCAGTGTGGACAGTGTTGTACCTGGTGGGTACAGGAGTGTATGTGCAGTGTGGTCAGTGTTGTACCCGGTGGGTATAGGAGTGTATATGCAGTGTGGACAGTGTTGTACCCAGTGGGTATAGGAGTGTATATGCAGTGTGGACAGTGTACCCGGTGGGTATAGGAGTGTATATGCAGTGTGGACAGTGTACCCGGTGGGTATAGGAGTGTATATGCAGTGTGGACAGTGTTGTACCCGGTGGGTATAGGAGTGTATATGCAGTGTGGACAGTGTTGTACCCGGTGGGTATAGGAGTGTATATGCAGTGTGGACAGTGTTCCCGGTGGGTATAGGAGTGTATATGCAGTGTGGACAGTGTACCCGGTGGGTATAGGAGTGTATGTGCAGTGTGGACAGTGTACCCGGTGGGTATAGGAGTGTATATGCAGTGTGGTCAGTGTACCTGGTGGGTATAGGAGTGTATATGCAGTGTGGACAGTGTACCCGGTGGGTATAGGAGTGTATATGCAGTGTGGACAGTGTTGTACCCGGTGGGTATAGGAGTGTATATGCAGTGTGGTAGGGTTGTACCCGGTGGGTATAGGAGTGTATATGCAGTGTGGACAGTGTACCCGGTGGGTATAGGAGTGTATATGCAGTGTGGTCAGTGTTGTACCCGGTGGGTATAGGAGTGTATATGCAGTGTGGACAGTGTTGTACCCGGTGGGTATAGGAGTATATATGCAGTGTGGTCAATGTTGTTCCCGGTGGGTATAGGAGTGTATATGCAGTGTGGACAGTGTTGTACCCGGTGGGTATAGGAGTGTATATGCAATGTGGTCAGTGTACCTGGTGGGTATAGGAGTGTATATGCAGTGTGGTCAGTGTTGTTCCCGGTGGGTATAGGAGTGTATATGCAGTGTGGTCAGGGTTGTACCCGGTGGGTATAGGAGTGTATATGCAGTGTGGTCAGTGTTGTACCCGGTGGGTATAGGAGTGTATATGCAGTGTGGACAGTGTACCTGGTGGGTATAGGAGTGTATATGCAGTGTGGACAGTGTACCTGGTGGGTATAGGAGTGTATATGCAGTGTGGACAGTGTACCTGGTGGGTATAGGAGTGTATATGCAGTGTGGACAGTGTACCTGGTGGGTATAGGAGTGTATGTGCAGTGTGGTCAGTGTTGTACCCGGTGGGTATAGGAGTGTATATGCAGTGTGGACAGTGTTGTACCCGGTGGGTATAGGAGTGTATATGCAGTGTGGACAGTGTACCCGGTGGGTATAGGAGTGTATATGCAGTGTGGACAGTGTACCCGGTGGGTATAGGAGTGTATATGCAGTGTGGTCAGTGTTGTACCCGGTGGGTATAGGAGTGTATATGCAGTGTGGTCAGTGTTGTACCCGGTGGGTATAGGAGTGTATATGCAGTGTGGACAGTGTTCCCGGTGTGTATAGGAGTGTATATGCAGTGTGGACAGTGTACCTGGTGGGTATAGGAGTGTATATGCAGTGTGGACAGTGTACCTGGTGGGTATAGGAGTGTATGTGCAGTGTGGTCAGGGTTGTTCCCGGTGGGTATAGGAGTGTATATGCAGTGTGGACAGTGTACCTGGTGGGTATAGGAGTGTATATGCAGTGTGGACAGTGTACCCGGTGGGTATAGGAGTGTATGTGCAGTGTGGTCAGTGTTGTACCCGGTGGGTATAGGAGTGTATATGCAGTGTGGACAGTGTACCTGGTGGGTATAGGAGTGTATATGCAGTGTGGACAGTGTACCTGGTGGGTATAGGAGTGTATATGCAATGTGGACAGTGTACCTGGTGGGTATAGGAGTGTATATGCAGTGTGGACAGTGTACCTGGTGGGTATAGGAGTGTATATGCAGTGTGGACAGTGTACCCGGTGGGTATAGGAGTGTATATGCAGTGTGGACAGTGTACCCGGTGGGTATAGGAGTGTATGTGCAGTGTGGACAGTGTTGTACCCGGTGGGTATAGGAGTGTATATGCAGTGTGGACAGTGTACCCGGTGGGTATAGGAGTGTATATGCAGTGTGGACAGTGTACCCGGTGGGTATAGGAGTGTATATGCAGTGTGGACAGTGTACCCGGTGGGTATAGGAGTGTATATGCAGTGTGGACAGTGTACCCGGTGGGTATAGGAGTGTATATGCAGTGTGGACAGTGTACCCGGTGGGTATAGGAGTGTATATGCAGTGTGGACAGTGTACCCGGTGGGTATAGGAGTGTATGTGCAGTGTGGACAGTGTACCCGGTGGGTATAGGAGTGTATATGCAGTGTGGACAGTGTTGTACCTGGTGGGTACAGGAGTGTATGTGCAGTGTGGTCAGTGTTGTACCCGGTGGGTATAGGAGTGTATATGCAGTGTGGACAGTGTTGTACCCAGTGGGTATAGGAGTGTATATGCAGTGTGGACAGTGTACCCGGTGGGTATAGGAGTGTATATGCAGTGTGGTCAGTGTTGTACCCGGTGGGTATAGGAGTGTATATGCAGTGTGGACAGTGTTCCCGGTGTGTATAGGAGTGTATATGCAGTGTGGACAGTGTACCTGGTGGGTATAGGAGTGTATATGCAGTGTGGACAGTGTACCTGGTGGGTATAGGAGTGTATGTGCAGTGTGGTCAGGGTTGTTCCCGGTGGGTATAGGAGTGTATATGCAGTGTGGACAGTGTACCTGGTGGGTATAGGAGTGTATATGCAGTGTGGACAGTGTACCCGGTGGGTATAGGAGTGTATGTGCAGCGTGGTCAGTGTTGTACCCGGTGGGTATAGGAGTGTATATGCAGTGTGGACAGTGTACCTGGTGGGTATAGGAGTGTATATGCAGTGTGGACAGTGTACCTGGTGGGTATAGGAGTGTATATGCAGTGTGGACAGTGTACCTGGTGGGTATAGGAGTGTATATGCAGTGTGGACAGTGTACCTGGTGGGTATAGGAGTGTATATGCAGTGTGGACAGTGTACCCGGTGGGTATAGGAGTGTATATGCAGTGTGGACAGTGTACCCGGTGGGTATAGGAGTGTATGTGCAGTGTGGACAGTGTTGTACCCGGTGGGTATAGGAGTGTATATGCAGTGTGGACAGTGTACCCGGTGGGTATAGGAGTGTATATGCAGTGTGGACAGTGTACCCGGTGGGTATAGGAGTGTATATGCAGTGTGGACAGTGTACCCGGTGGGTATAGGAGTGTATATGCAGTGTGGACAGTGTACCCGGTGGGTATAGGAGTGTATATGCAGTGTGGACAGTGTACCCGGTGGGTATAGGAGTGTATATGCAGTGTGGACAGTGTACCCGGTGGGTATAGGAGTGTATGTGCAGTGTGGGCAGTGTACCCGGTGGGTATAGGAGTGTATATGCAGTGTGGACAGTGTACCCAGTGGGTATAGGAGTGTATATGCAATGTGGACAGTGTACCTGGTGGGTACAGGAGTGTATGTGCAGTGTGGTCAGTGTTGTACCCGGTGGGTATAGGAGTGTATATGCAGTGTGGACAGTGTTGTTCCCGGTGGGTATAGGAGTGTATATGCAGTGTGGACAGTGTTGTACCCGGTGGGTATAGGAGTGTATATGCAGTGTGGACAGTGTACCCGGTGGGTATAGGAGTGTATATGCAGTGTGGACAGTGTACCCGGTGGGTATAGGAGTGTATATGCAGTGTGGACAGTGTACCCGGTGGGTATAGGAGTGTATATGCAGTGTGGACAGTGTTGTACCCGGTGGGTATAGGAGTGTATATGCAGTGTGGACAGTGTACCCGGTGGGTATAGGAGTGTATATGCAGTGTGGACAGTGTACCCGGTGGGTATAGGAGTGTATATGCAGTGTGGACAGTGTACCCGGTGGGTATAGGAGTGTATATGCAGTGTGGACAGTGTTGTACCCGGTGGGTATAGGAGTGTATATGCAGTGTGGTCAGTGTTGTACCCGGTGGGTATAGGAGTGTATATGCAGTGTGGACAGTGTACCCGGTGGGTATAGGAGTGTATGTGCAGTGTGGACAGTGTACCCGGTGTGTATAGGAGTGTATATGCAGTGTGGTCAGTGTTGTACCTGGTGGGTATAGGAGTGTATATGCAGTGTGGTCAGTGTTGTTCCCGGTGGGTATAGGAGTGTATATGCAGTGTGGTCAGTGTTGTACCCGGTGGGTATAGGAGTGTATATGCAGTATGGACAGTGTTGTACCCGGTGGGTATAGGAGTGTATATGCAGTGTGGACAGGGTTGTACCCGGTGGGTATAGGAGTGTATATGCAGTGTGGTCAGTGTTGTACCCGGTGGGTATAGGAGTGTATATGCAGTGTGGTCAGTGTTGTTCCCGGTGGGTATAGGAGTGTATATGCAGTATGGTCAGTGTACCCGGTGGGTATAGGAGTGTATATGCAGTGTGGTCAGTGTTGTACCCGGTGGGTATAGGAGTGTATATGCAGTGTGGTCAGTGTTGTACCCGGTGGGTATAGGAGTGTATATGCAGTGTGGACAGTGTACCCGGTGGGTATAGGAGTGTATGTGCAGTGTGGACAGTGTACCCGGTGTGTATAGGAGTGTATATGCAGTGTGGTCAGTGTTGTACCTGGTGGGTATAGGAGTGTATATGCAGTGTGGTCAGTGTTGTTCCCGGTGGGTATAGGAGTGTATATGCAGTGTGGTCAGTGTTGTACCCGGTGGGTATAGGAGTGTATATGCAGTATGGACAGTGTTGTACCCGGTGGGTATAGGAGTGTATATGCAGTGTGGACAGGGTTGTACCCGGTGGGTATAGGAGTGTATATGCAGTGTGGTCAGTGTTGTACCCGGTGGGTATAGGAGTGTATATGCAGTGTGGTCAGTGTTGTTCCCGGTGGGTATAGGAGTGTATATGCAGTATGGTCAGTGTACCCGGTGGGTATAGGAGTGTATATGCAGTGTGGTCAGTGTTGTACCCGGTGGGTATAGGAGTGTATATGCAGTGTGGACAGTGTACCTGGTGGGTATAGGAGTGTATGTGCAGTGTGGTCAGTGTTGTACCCGGTGGGTATAGGAGTGTATATGCAGTGTGGTCAGTGTACCCGGTGGGTATAGGAGTGTATATGCAGTGTGGTCAGTGTTGTACCCGGTGGGTATAGGAGTGTATATGCAATGTGGACAGTGTTGTACCCGGTGGGTATAGGAGTGTATATGCAGTGTGGACAGTGTACCTGGTGGGTATAGGAGTGTATGTGCAGTGTGGACAGTGTACCCGGTGTGTATAGGAGTGTATATGCAGTGTGGACAGTGTTGTACCCAGTGGGTATAGGAGTGTATATGCAGTGTGGACAGTGTACCTGGTGGGTATAGGAGTGTATATGCAGTGTGGACAGTGTACCTGGTGGGTATAGGAGTGTATGTGCAGTGTGGTCAGGGTTGTACCCAACCTGTCACTGGTCCATATTTACAGAATGTTATCCCTTATAAAGTTGGATATAACTTTTCAAATTGGGTATCTATTTTGTTCTTGATCCTTCAGAGTTTAGTCCAAAACTAGTGACACTGTTTCTTTCCAGAGTATAAAACCGGTGATTCAGATGAGACCCTCACTCACCTCCCATAGTAACTCGGAGGTCTGGTGTAGGACGGCTGTGTGCAAAACCTGTCAGTGTGATATGTGATTGTGCATTTAACGTACTCACCGCATGAGCTGTCAGCAATGTAGAGAACACATATACAATATATAATGGAGCCTCTGTCATTGTAAATCTGGTCATTTATCTAATGTTATTTCAACAGCACACTAGTATATTGAGCAACTATCAATGGTTTCATCTATAATTTATCTGGGTAGTACTTTCTACCACATTTTAGATGTCATTAGCTTTATTTAGTTGTCACGTGTATATTAAAACATATCGCACAGTGCATTGTTTTGCGTTGATGACCAGCTGTGCTGAGGGCAGCCTGCAAGTGTTGCCATGTTCCCAGTGCCAACAGAGCATGCCCTCAACTCACTATGCAGAACCCTTGACTGCACGTTGTTTTGGACTGTGGTAGGAAACCAGAGCACCCGGAGGAAAGCTGCTGTCATGGGGAGAATGTGCAAACTCCATGAAAAAGAGTACAGTCGACGTTTTGGCCAACACCTGCCAAAGGATGCTGCCTGGCCTGCTGAGTTCTTGCAGCATTTTGTGTGTGTATCAAAGTTACTTTTCTGCAAATGTGTCTGTCTCGTCCACAACTTTGTCACAATTGAGGCAACACATTGCTTAATGTTAAAGGTTACATGTACATCAAAAAGATGGCACCAGCGAAATTCGGCAACTTTCTGCAGGCTGAAGAAAATTGTCCCAGTTTTCCTCTTTGAGTATAGTTTCCATGACGACCTGCACAATCGGGGAAAGTGCTGGAAGCAGCCTGAAAGCATTGCCATGCACACAGAGCGAACCCACACTCACCGACCCGAACCCCGACATCTTCAGACGGGGGAAGGAAACCAGATTACATGCACCGAAACATTCGTAATTTACGTTAACAACCGATACTGTCCGAGGATGTACTGGGGATAGCTGTGCCTGCAGCACAACCTACGACTCGAGTTGGCACCAACCCGTGCCCGGGGACCCCGGGGCACCAACCCGTACCCAGGGACCCCGGGGCACCAACCCGTACCACCCTTTCCCCAGATGACCCATCAGGGAGGACTGGTGCATGTCCAGTGTCAGGATGTGGTAACAATGGAGGCTGTGAAAAGCAGATTAACCAGGCTAAGTCTTGGGATGTGAGGGATGTCCTATCAATAAAAACTAAACAGCTTGTTCCTTGGAGTTGGGGTGAATATGGGATGGCCTTGTCCAAACAGGTGGGATCCCAAGAGGACATAACAAGACTGAGGTCATCTTGTTTGCCCAACAAGGGAGACAGAAACACACTGTTGAAGCTAGTTCTGATGGAGGGTAGTAAATCTCTGGAATTCTCTCACCAGGATGGTAATGGCCACATCAACGCACATGTTTAAGGATGAGGTGGATACATTTAACAAATTGACGAACTGAGGATTATTGGGAAATGGGACAAATTAATGCAGAACAGCTCAGTTATTAGCATAATGAATGCTGGGGGGTTTGACTCCGTCACTCGTGCTGTTCTGTTGTGTTCTTGTGATAAATGGGGAGAGTGCCTCGAGGAGATTCTCTGGTGTGAGACTTGAAACCATAACTTCCTGGTTCAGAGGTGATGTTGTGGTCTAGGCTGTTCCATATAAACTCCAGGCTACCGACAGGGTATGCCATCTTACCCTCTGTCTGGCTTACAAATGCTAGAGGAACTCTGCAGGCCAGGCAGCATGGAGGACAGAGTACCGTCAATATTTGTGTGTGTGTGTTTTCTCTCTGCCCTCTGAGCACCTGTGTGTGTGACTCTCACACTCACTCTGTGCCCCTGTGAGAGTGTGCATGTCTGCATCACCCTCTTTGCCCTTTAGTTTGTACATATCAGTGTGTCACTCTCAGAGAGAGAGAGAGTGTGTGTGTGTGTGTGTGTGTACACCTTCCTCTCTCCCACTGCCTTCCCCCGCCCCGCCTTCACCCACTCTTAACTTCCCCTTTCTCTCTCCCATCTTTCTCCCCAGTATCCCTCTCTCCCCCCTCTCCCTCTCTCCCCCCTCTCCCCCGCCTTTTTCTCTCTCTCTCTCCTCCCGCCTCTCCCTCCCCCCTCTCCTCCCGCCTCTCCCTCCCTCCTCTCCTCCCGCCTCTCCCTCCCCCTCTCCCCCTGCCTCTCTCTCTCTTCCCCGGTCTTTCTCTCTCTCCCTCCCCACTGACTGTCTCACTTTGCCTTTCTCCATCTTTCTCTCCTACTGCACCTCTTTCTCTTTCTCTTTGTCCCTCTCTGCTTCTCTCTCTCTCTCCCACCATCTGCGGTTCTCTCTTTATCTGCATTCGTCTGCCTTTCTCTCTCTCCCTCTGTTACTCTCTCTCTTTTCTCTCTCTGCCCCTTCTCTTTCACTCCCCCTCTCCATCTGCCCCCCCGCTCTATCCCTCCATCCATCTTTCTATCTTTCTCTCCTTCCTTCCCCCGCTTTTCTCCTCTCTGTCGTTCCCTCTAACTCCTCTGCCTGTCTTTCTTAGTCTCTGTCCCACTCTCCCTCTGCCTTCCTTGTTCTCTGTTTCTCTGCATTTCTCATTCTACCTCTCTCTCTACCTCTCTCTCTGACTTGCTGTCTCTCCCCCTGACTTTCATGCCTTTCTCCCTCTTCCTTCCGTGCTCCCTCCCCCTGGGCCTCTCTCTCTCTCTCCCTCTCTCCTCTGCCTGTCTCCCTCTCAAACTGCCTGTTTTTTCTCTCTCCTTCTGCCTTTCTCACTGTGCCTTTGTCTCTTTCTCCCCCTCTGTTTTACTCTTTCTCTCCATGTGCCTGTCCCACTCTCTTTCTCCCTGTGCCTTTCTCTCTGTCTCCCTCTCTCTCTCCCTTTGACCCTCTCTCTCTGTCCCTCTGCCTATCTCTGAGTGCCCATTGCGCTCTCTCGCACCGTCTTTCTCTCTCACCTCACCTCACCCCCTCACCCCCATCCCCATCCCCACCCCCTCACTCTGCCTGCCTGTCTGTCTCACTGTCTACCATTCTCTCTCTCTCTCTGCCTCCCTCCCTCTGTGTTACACTCACTCTTCTTCCCTCTCTCTGCCTCTTTCTCCCTAACTCCTCTGCGCCTCTGCTTCTCTCTCTGCTTTCCGGCTTTCTTGCTCTCTCCCTCTGCCTTTCGTACTCTCTATTTCTCTGCATTTCTCGCACTGTCTCTCCCTCTGTCTTTCTCTCTGTCCCCCACTCTCTGTCCCACTCCCCCTTGCCGCACTCCCCTCTCTCTACCTCCCCAGTCCCCCCTCTCATCTAAGCCCCCCAAACCCCCGTCCCCTCTAAACCCTCCTCTCTCTAACCCCCTCTACCTACCCCCTCTCTCTCCCTGTCCCCCTCTGTCTACCCTCACCTCTACTGCACTTTCTATACCCCCCTACCCCAACTCTACACATCTCTCCCTCCCTGTCCCACCCTCTCTTCGTTCTTTTCTCTCCCTCCCTCCTTCTCTTTCTCTCTATTTCCCCTTCTCTCTTTCTTTCTCTCAATGCTTTAAATTATGCCCTTACAGTCTGTGACGATATGGATGTTAAGATGAAAATCGCTGTCCATCGTGCTTGAATTAAGACTGTTTTAATTGATAATTCTGTATATATGTATTTGTTTTGTTCATCTACAGGGGTTAAGCTGCTAATATTGTGGCAGCTGTTGGAGTCGTGATCATGTTGCTCTATAATTAATCTCAGAAAGTCCCCTTTTCTACGACCCTGATACAGGATGTTTTGGCAGAGGAGTTACGTGAAATATTACAGTAGTTCTGCAGCTTTTGAGTTTAATACCACAGCAGATCAACTAATTTAATACTGTGCTTCAGCATTCATACTGGTACAGGAGTTGCTGTATGATGCCAGAGATTCGGAAAAACCTGAGGTCATATAACGGATAAAATATTGACGATTAGAGAAATTCCTGCAGGCAAATTTCCGCCAACGGCCTGCAGTTGTCAGTTTCTACAGCACTGACCGGTTACCTTGCAAGCTGAGCTGGTGGAAAAGAAAGTGAATGCATCATCAGACTCAGAAAACAGGACCTTTCCCCAAGCAGTGAGGCTGATCAACACCTCCACCCGCTCACCCACCCCTCCACACCCCCAACCACCATTACATCACCCACCCCTCCACACCCCCAACCACCACTACCTCACCCACTAACCCACCCCTCCACACCCCCAACCACCATTACATCACCCACTCACCCACCCCTCCACACCCCCAACCACCACTACCTCACCCACCCCTCCACACCCCCAACCACCACTACCTCACCCACTAACCCACCCCTCCACACCCCCAACCACCATTACATCACCCACCCCTCCACACCCCCAACCACCACTACCTCACCCACTAACCCACCCCTCCACACCCCCAACCACCACTACCTCACCCACTAACCCACCCCTCCACACCCCCAACCACCACTACCTCACCCACCCCTCCACACCCCCAACCACCACTACCTCACCCACTAACCCACCCCTCCACACCCCCAACCACCACTACCTCACCCACTAACCCACCCCTCCACACCCCCAACCACCACTACCTCACCCACTCACCCACCCCTCCACACCCCCAACCACCACTACCTCACCCACCCCTCCACACCCCCAACCACCACTACCTCACCCACTAACCCACCCCTCCACACCCCCAACCACCACTACCTCACCCACCAACCCACCCCTCCACACCCCCAACCACCATTACATCACCCACCCCTCCACACCCCCAACCACCACTACCTCACCCACTAACCCACCCCTCCACACCCCCAACCACCACTACCTCACCCACTAACCCACCCCTCCACACCCCCAACCACCACTACCTCACCCACTAACCCACCCCTCCACACCCCCAACCATTACATCACCCACCCCTCCACACCCCCAACCACCACTACCTCACCCACTAACCCACCCCTCCACACCCCCAACCACCACTACCTCACCCACCCCTCCACACCCCCAACCACCACTACCTCACCCACTCACCCACCCCTCCACACCCCCAACCACCACTACCTCACCCACCGCTCCACACCCCCAACCACCACTACCTCACCCACTAACCCACCCCTCCACACCCCCAACCACCATTACATCGCCCACTCACCCACCCCTCCACACTCCCAACCACCACTACCTCACCCACCCCTCCACACCCCCCAACCACCATTACATCACCCACTCACCCACCCCTCCACACCCCCAACCACCACTACCTCACCCACCCCTCCACACCCCCAACCACCATTACATCACCCACTCACCCACCCCTCCACACCCCCAACCACCACTACCTCACCCACTCACCCACCCCTCCACACCCCCAACCACCACTACCTCACCCACCCCTCCACACCCCTAACCACCACTACCTCACCCACTAACCCACCCCTCCACACCCCCAACCACCATTACATCACCCACTCACCCACCCCTCCACACCCCCAACCACCACTACCTCACCCACCCCTCCACACCCCCCAACCACCACTACTTCACCCACCCCTCCACACCCCCAACCACCACAACTTCACCCACTCACCCACCCCTCCACACCCCCAACCACCATTACATCACCCACTCACCCACCCCTCCACACCCCCAACCACCACTACTTCACCCACTAACCCACCCCTCCACACCCCCAACCACCACTACTTCGCCCACTAACCCACCCCTCCACACCCCCAACCACCACTACCTCACCCACTCACCCACCCCTCCACACCCCCAACCACCACTACCTCACCCACCCCTCCACACCCCCAACCACCACTACCTCACCCACTAACCCACCCCTCCACACCCCCAACCACCATTACATCACCCACTCACCCACCCCTCCACACCCCAACCACCACTACCTCACCCACCCCTCCACACCCCCAACCACCACTACCTCACCCACTAACCCACCCCTCCACACCCCCAACCACCATTACATCACCCACCCCTCCACACCCCCAACCACCACTACCTCACCCACCCCTCCACACCCCCCAACCACCACTACCTCACCCACTAACCCACCCCTCCACACCCCCAACCACCACTACCTCACCCACCCCTCCACACCCCCAACCACCACTACATCACCCACTCACCCACCCCTCCACACCCCCAACTACCACTACTTCACCCACTAACCCACCCCTCCACACCCCCAACCACCACTACTTCACCCACTAACCCACCCCTCCACACCCCCAACCACCACTACCTCACCCACTCACCCACCCCTCCACACCCCCAACCACCACTACCTCACCCACCCCTCCACACTCCCAACCACCACTACCTCACCCACTAACCCACCCCTCCACACCCCCAACCACCACTACTTTATCATTTCCTGCCAGGCATCTCGTGTACAGACGTAAATCAATCTATGTACAGAACTACTTGCAGAACTGTGCAAAAGTCTTAGGTAACACACATAAAAGTTGCTGGTGAATGCAGCAGGCCAGGCAGCATCTCTAGTGAGAGGTACAGTCGACGTTTCAGGGCGAGACCCTTCATCAGGACCGGCAAAGGGTCTCGGCCAGAAACGTTGACTGTACCTTTTCCTAGAGATCCTGCCTGGCGTGCTGTGTTCACCAGCAATTTTTATTTGTGTCGCTTGAAATTCCAGCATCTGTAGATTTCCTCGTGTTTGCATTTTTAAAAGTCTTAGGCACCCTAGATTTTTTTATATGATTTCAGGTGGTCTGGCCTCCTGACCCCTGCTAACCTTTCCTATCCATGTACCTGTCTCACTGTTAACCTTTCCTATTCAGGTACCTGACCTTTTTGTTTTAATGTTGAGGTTAGCCGTGAGTTATCATGGGACAAGCACGTTGTCACACCCAATCATCATTCCATTTACACTCATCCTACAGAGGACTAGGAAAAGCTGTGGAAAGTTGTAAACTCAACCAGCCCTATCACGGGCACTAGCCTCCCCAGCATTCAGGCGTCTTCAAAAAGGTGGCATGCATCATTAAGGACCCCATCAACCAGGACATGCCATCTTCTCATTGCTACTATCAAGGAGGAGGGACAGGACCTTGACATTTTAGGAACAGCTTCTTCCCCACTGATCAGATTTCTGAATGGACAATACAACCTGAACACTCTCTCTTTTTAATCTCTGTTTGCACTACTTATCTAAAAATAGCTAGTTAAATATGTATATTATAGAAACATAGAAAACCTACAGCACAATACAGGATTTTCTGCCTACAAAGCTGTGCCAAACATGTCCTTACCTTGGAGATTACCTAGGGTTACCCATTGCCCTCTATTTTTCTGAGCTCCATGTACCTATCCAGGAGTCTCTTAAAAGACCCTATCGTATCCGCCTTCACCAGTCGCTGGCAGCCCATTCCACGCACTGACCACTCTCTGCATAAAAAATTTACCCTGACATCTCCTCTGTACCTAGTTCCAAGCACCTTAAAACTGTGCCCTCTCGTGCTAGCCATTTCAGCCCTGGGGAAAAGCCTCCGACTATCCACAAGAGCAATGCCTCTCATTATCTTGTACACCTCTATCAGGTCACCTCTCATCCTCTGTCGCTCCAAGGGAAAAAGGCTGAGTTCACTCAACCTATTCTCATAAGGCATTCTCCCCAATCCAGGCAACATCCTTGTAAATCTCCTCTGCACCCTTTCTATGGTTTCCACATCTTTCATGTAGCGAGGTGACTAGAAATGAGCACAGTATTCCAAGTGGGGTCTGACCAGGGGCCTATATAGCTTCAACATTACCTCTCAGCTCTTAAACTCAAACCCACGGTTGATGAAGGCTAATGCACCGTATACCTTCTTAACCACAGAGTTAACCTGTGCAGCAGCTTTGAGTGTCCTATGGACTTGGACCCCAACATCCCTCTGATCCTCCACACTGCCAAGAGTCTTACTATTAATATTATATTCCGCCATGATATTTGGCCTACCAAAATGAACAACCTCACACTTACCTGGGTTTAACTCCATCTGTCACTTCTCAGCTCAATTTTGCATCCTATCAATGTCCCACTGTAGCCTCTGACAGCCCTCCACACTATCCACAACACCCCCAACCTTTTGTGTCTTCAGCAAATTTATTAACTCACCCCTCCACTTCCTGATCCAGGTCATTTATAAAAAGCACAAAGAGAAGGGGTCCCAGAACAGATCCTTGAAGCACACCACTGGTCACCGACCTCCATATGACCCGTCTACAACTATTCTTTGCCTTCTGTGGGCAAACCAATTCTGGATCCACAAAACAATGTCCCCTTGGATCCCATGCCTCCTTACTTTCTCAATAAGCCTGGCATGGGGTACTTTATCAAATGCCTTGCTGAAATCCATATATATTACATCTACTTCCTACCTCCATCAATGTGTTTAGTCACATCCTCAAAAAATTCAATCAGGCTGGTAAGGCACGACCTGCCTTTCACAAAGCCATGCTGACTATTCCTAATCATATTATGCCTCCCCAAACATTCATAAATCCTGCCTCTCGGGATCTTTTCCATCAACATACCAACCACTGAAGTAAGACTCACTGGTCTATAATTTGCTGGGCTATCTCTACTCCCTTCCGTGAATAATGGAACAACATCCGCAACCCTCCAATCCTCCGGAACCTCTCCCGTCCCCATTGATGATGCAAAGATCATCGCCAGAGGCTCAGCAATCTCCTCCCTCGCCTCCCACAGTTACCTGGGGTACATCCCGTCCGGTCCTGGTGACTTATCCAACTTGATGCTTTCCAAAAGCTACGGCATATCCTCTTTCTTAATGTTTATATGCTCAAGCTTTTCAATCCGCTGTAAGTCATCCCTACAATCGCCAAGATCCTTTTCTGTAGTGAATACTGAAGCAAAGTATTCATTATTACCCCTGCTATCTCCTCTGGTTCTATACACACTTTCCCAGTGTCACACTTCATTGGTCCTATTCTCTCACGTCTTAACCTCTTGCTCTTCACATTTTTGTGGAATGCCTTGAGGTTTTCCTTAATCCTGTCCGTCAAGGCCTTCTCATGGCCCCTTCTGGCTCTCCGATTTTAATTCTTAAGCTCCTTCCTGCTGGCCTTATAATCTTCTAGATCTCTATCTTTTGAACCTTTTGTAAGCTCTTCTTTTCTTCTTGACTAGATTTACAGCAGCCTTTGTACACCACAGTTCCTGTACCCTACCATCCTTTCCCTGTCTCACTGGAACGTACCTATGCAGAACCCCATGCAAATATCCCCTGAACATTTGCCACATTTCTTCCGTACATTTCCTTGAGAACATCTGTTCCCAATTTATGCTTCCAAGTTCCTCGGGAGGAGAATATGGCAGCGCGTCGTGCGTACGCAGCTCTCCGGTGAAAAATGATGTCGTATCTGTTAAATAGGGGCCGTGGACAATTCTGATTTGATGGAGAATGGACGTGAAAGCACAGAGGAACATCTGGAGAAATTTCTGAAACGCCTGTCCGCTGCTGTCGTTACTGTGTGGTCGGGAATCTTTCGGAGGGTAGGCCTCAAAATCCCTGGCCTTGCCTGCTTTTGGTGACCGAGAAAGAGGTTGAATCGTTCAGCAGAGCTGCCACTCAGTACTTGGTGTCGGAGAGCTGATCAGAGCTCGAAGCTTTCAGATGACTCAGAGTCGGATTGTGGTCGGCATGGCAGGGAGAGTTTTTCTCCCTTCTCCCGTCTGCGTGAGATGTGGGACATTTGAGAAACTTTGAACTTTACTGTGCTCATGGACTTCTTCATCAAGTTATAGTATTGTTACACTGTTTGTAACTATATGTATAATTATGTGGTTTTGTCAGTTTTTTCAGGCCAGGTTTGTCCTGTGTTTTGTGATACCACACCAAAGGAAATATTGTATCATTTCTTAATGCATGCATTACTAAATGACAATAAAAGGGGACTACGTGTCTTCATAATCTAATCTCATATTTCCCCTTACTCCAATTAAATGCTTTCCTAACTTGTCTGTTCCGATCCCTCTCCAATTGTGATCAATATCCCCAAAATGCTCTCCCACTGAGAGATCTGACACCTGACTGGGTTCATTTCCCAATACCAGAGCAAGTAAAATCAGGAGGGCTGAAAAAAGGCATGAAATTGCCCTAGCAGACAAGGTGAAGGATACCCCACCCCCCCAGGGATCCTACAGATATGTTCAGAGCAAAAGGATTGCAAGGGACAAAACTGGTTCTCTGGAAGACCAGAATGGTAATCCATGAACAGAGCCAAAATAGATGGGGGAGATCTTAAATGCATTGCTCGGGAGAAGGATACAGAGTCTATAGCGGCATCAACTTCATGAACCCAGTACAGATTACAGAGGAGGAAGTGTTTGCTACCCTGAGGCAAATCATGATGGATAAATCCCCAGGGCGTGAAAAGGTCTTCCTTCGGACCCTAAGGGAGACAGGTGCAGAAATTACCGGGGCCCTAGTAGAGATATTTAAAATATCCTTAGCGACAGGAAAGGTACCAGAGGACTGGGGGACAGTCAGTGTCATTCCACTGTTTAAAAAGGCTCTAAACTGAAACCAAAAAATAATAGGCCAGTGTTTCTGACATCAGTTATGGAAAAGTTATTGGAAGGTATTCTAAGAGACCGGATATATAAGTATTTGCTTAGACATGGACTGATTAAGGATAGTCAGCATGGCTTTGTGCATGGTAGGTCATCTCTAACCAATCTTTTAGAGGTTTTCGAGGAAGTTACCAGGAAAGTGAATGTTGTCTACATGGACTTTAGGTTTCAATAGGTACATTTAAAGTCGGAGAAATGTATACAATGTACATCCTGAAATTCTTTTTCTTCGCAAACATCCACAAAAACAGAGGAATGCCCCCAAAGAATGAATGACAGTTGAACGTTAGAATCTCAAAGCCCCCCCAGCTCCCCCTCCCACACACAAGCAGCAGCAAAGCAACAACTCCCCTCCCCTCCCCACCAGCAAAAAAGCATTGTCACCCTCCATTGAGCACTCAAGTGTGCAGCAAAGCATCAATAAAGACACAGACATGCAGACCCCAAAGACTACTCGTTCACCCAGTATTCGATATACCACAGGCTCTTTCTCTTCCTAATAAGGGAGAAAGAGGTGTCCCCATTTCACAATGAGAGGGGAGACATAACAAAACAACTCACTGAGTTATGGTGTTAAAAGTCTGTTTCGTCACCTTTTCCGAGCTCTGTGCACAAAGAACTCGGGTCTCTGGGCACACAGCCAGCAGCCCGCTCGCTGCTTCCGATCTTCCGTGTTCTCCCACATCACATTACCGACCTCAAATCCACTCGCCTCCAGAGTCACAAAAATCCAGTGCCCTGAAGGTGTGCCAGTCTTCCAGGCTGCGTCCTCGGCGTATCGAAAAGCGGCCGGTCACGAGGTCCTGAGAACGGGTCCCATTTCCACAAGGGAATGAAGTCAGCGTGTAAAAGAACCTGAAAAAGGAAAAAGAGATAGTAAAGATGGAAATAGAGCTGTTTCCGAAGATGCAAACAAAGGAGTTGCCATTTAGTGCTATCATCCTCAGCTCTGCCCCTTCCATTAACTGCCTTTAATAAGGCATTTGACAATGTCCTGCGTGGGAGGCTGGTCAAGCAGGTTCAGTCGCCTCGGCATTCAGGATGAGGTAGTAAATTTGATTAGACATTGGCTTTGTGAGAGAAGCCACAGAGTGGTAGTAGATGGTTGCCACTGTGACTGGAGGCTGTGACTAGTGGTGTGCCATAGGGATCAGTGCTGGGTCCATTGTTATTTGTCATCCATATCAATGATCTGGATGATAATGTGGTTAATTGGATCAGCAAATTTGCGGATGAAACCAAGAGTGGACAACACGGAAAGCAATCTTGGCATGCAGTCAGCCGGAAAAAGGGGCTGAAAAATGGCAGATGGAATTTAATGCCAACAAGTGTGAGGTTTTGCACTTCAGTAGAACCAACCAGGGTAGGTCTTACACGATGAACGGTAGGGCACTGAGATGTGTGGTAGAACAAAGGGACCTTGGAATACACGTCCACAATTCAAGTGGCATCACAAGTAGAAAAAAAAGAAAGCTTTTGACACATTGGCCTTCATAAATCAATATATTGAGTACAGGAGATGGGACCTTATGTTGAAGTTGTATCAGATGTTGGTGAGGCCTATTTTGGAGTACTGAGTGCGGTTTTGGTCACCAACCCATAGGAAAGATGTAGACAAGGTTGAAAGAGTTCAGAGAAATTTACAAGGAATTGCCGGGTCTGGTGGACCTGAGCTAAAAAGAAAGATTGAATAGGTTAGGAAGGTATTGCTTAGAATGTAGAAGATTGGGAGGAGATTTGATAGAGGTATACAAAATTATGAGGTGTATAGATGAGGGGTAAATGCAAGCAGGCTTTTTCCACTGAGGTTGGGTGGAATACAAACAGGTCATGGGTTGCGGGTGAAAGGTTTAAGGGGAACACTAGAGAAACTTCTTCACTCAGAGGGTTGTGAGAGTGTGGAATGAGCTGTCAACACAAGTGGTGCATGCGAGCTGGATTTCAAAGTTTAAGAGAAGCTTGGATAGGTACATGGATGGCAAGGATATGGAGGGCTATGGCCCCAGTGCAGGTTTATGGGAGTAGGCAGTCTGACGGTCTCAGAATGGACTAAATGGGCCGAAGGGCCTGTTTCTGCGCTGTACTCCTCTATGACTCAATGTATTAGGAGCTTGCTGTGGTGTGTTGGTCAGAGTGTAACATGCAGCAAAAAACAACATTCAGCAATCAGCATCTTTGTTATGTGGCATGTCGTATGACGTAGGTGACCATGGTCTATGACCATGATTGTTCTAGGCATATTTTTCTACAGAAGTGGTTTGCCATTGACCTCTTCTGGACAGTGTCTTTACAAGACGGGTGACCCCAGCCATTATCAATACTCTTCAGAGACTGTCTGCTGGTGTCAGTGGTCGTATAACCAGGATTTATGATGTGCACCAGCTGCTCGTACGACCATCCACCACCTGCTCCCATGGGTTCACATGACCCTGATCGGGTGGCAAAGCAGGTGCTACACCAGGCCCAAGAGTGACCTGTAGGTACTGGAGGGAAGGGGTGTCTTACACCTCTTTTGGTAGAGATATATCTCCACTCCGCCACCCTCAGTGGTGATAAAGAATTGTACAAGAGATAAAGTTAGGGTACAAATGTGGAGTAAAATGTGCATAGGTACCAGAATGCAGGTAGCATTGTAAAAAGTGTTTACTGTGCAGTGACAAGGTAATAGATACAGGGGGGTGGGGTGCTGACTAGAATGGTTGATTAGATTAACTGCCTGTTGCAAGAGACTTTTAAGATGGTGTGAAGTCTTTGTTTAAACAGCCCTATGGCAGTTTCCAGAGGGAGCTTTGGAAAAGGCAGTTTGTAGGGTGGGTAGTGTCCGCAATGATTTTTCTGGCCACTTCATTGTCCTGGACACATGCAAGTCCTGCAATGATCTATGAAGAAGAATAAGAACCAAAATCATGGCCCTAGAGCCTTCATCAGGACTGGAAAGGAAGGGGAAGATGCCAGAATAAGAAGGAAGAGGAAGGAGAACAAGCTGGTAGGTGATTGGTGAGATCAGGTGAGGGGAAAGGTGGGTGACGGGAGAGGGGATGAAGTGAGAAGCTGGGAGGGGATAGGTGGAATAAGTAAAGGGCTGACAAAAGAAGGAATCTGATAGGAGAAGAGAGTGAGCTATGGAAGAAAGGGAGAAGGAGGAGGAGCAATAGAGGCAGGTGATAGGCTATCTTGGTGTCCCTTCTCCTTCCCTTTTTTTCCATGGTCCACTCTCCTCTTCATAGATGCTGCCTGACTTGCTGAGCTCTTCTTATGTCTTTTGTGCATTACCCATTTAAAGAGCCTCTTACTTGAAAAGGAAAAGGCAACAAGGATTTGGGTAAGGGGTTGGAGGAGTCAGGGCAACTGACGGCAGGAAAGGAGCATTGAAAATTGTAGATTTGCAAGAGACTCAAGTCAGAGGACTGAAGGAAGTTTATAGAATCATAAATTAATCCTGCAGGGAAACATGCTCTTTGTCCCAACTAGGCCATGCTGATCAAGCTGCCCAAAAACTTATTCCCTTTTGGCCCATATCCCTCTAAACCTTTCCACGAACTTGTCAAAATATCTCTTAAATGTGGTCACTGACCCAGCCTGGCTCCCATGCAGCAAGCTCTTCATTTCAACATGCTCAGCCTTGTGTTCCAGTCTGGCTCTCTCTCTATCCCTCTACCCTCCTCCAACGCTGCACCCTCCGATCGATCTCTCTGTTGCTCCAGTTTTGGCCCTTTATTTGTCACATGTACATCAAAACATCAAAGCATTCAGTGAAATGAGTCATTTTCTTCAATGACCAACATAATCCGAGGTCATGCTGGGGGCAGTCCGCCACACTTTTGGTGCCAACACAGCATGCCACAACTCACTAAGCTTAAGCTGTCATCATCATCATTATGTGCTGTGTCGTATGATGTGGGCGATCATAGTCTTCCATCTGTCTTTCATCTGGCAAATTCTAGTAATCTCTTCAAAACTTTTTCCTGTTCATCTCTTGATGTAGCTCATGAATGTCTTGAGGTGTTGACCATGAATTTTTCTCCCATCAATTTTTCCTGTCACTGCAAGATGTTCGAGCTTCTCTTTCCTCAGTACGTGTCCCAGAAATTCCAGCTGTTCTTTTTTGATTGATGATATCAATTTTCTTCTTCTTCTGGCTCTTTTTGCAACACTTCCTCATTTGTTATTCCGTCCTTCCATGATATTTTCATAGTTTTTCCCAAAAACCACATTTTTGCAGCTTCAAGTCTTTTCTCATTTTGCTTTGATATTGTTCAGCATTCCATATGTCAGTGTGGAATGAACGTAGCACCTGCAGCACTCTGAGTTTCATACCCAGAGAAATTATGTTATTCTGTAGTACTTTGTTCAAACGCTCAGACGTCCACTTTGCAATCTCAGTCCTTCTAATTTTAACATTAGCCCTACCATCCTGTTCCAACATGCTCCGTAAGTAATTGAACTTCCATGTACTTCCATGTACACCCTGGTTTCCGCATTCCAAAGACCTGTACGTCTTTGGAATGTGGAATCTGTAGCACTGGGAGGAAACCCCTATGGTCATGGAGAGAACATACAAATACCTTGCAGCAGTGGGAATTGAACCCCAGATGGCGATCACTGATGCTGTAAACCACCTGTGAAGCCCTGTTTTTAATCTTCAACAGGATGGCATTTACTGAATGAAACGTATATCTGTATAATTGTGCCCACGGTTGCTCAAGAGATAAGGGAAATATTAGCAGACTTATGGTACATTATTGTGGATAAATACTCAGGGCCAGACCAAAGCTTCCTTGGAATTTGTGGGAGGCTAGAGAGGAAATTGTGGAGATCCTTGTGGAGATACTTGTGTTCTCATTAGCCGCTGATGACGTTCCTGAAGACTGGAAGGTGATTAACGTTGTTTTGTTGTTTTAAGAACAGTAACAAAGACAAACCAGGGTTCTACAGGCCACTCAGTAGTGGGGAGGTTGCTGAAGGGAATTCTGAGGGACAGGATCTACTAGTATTTGGATAGACAGAGTCTGATTAGGAGGAGTTAGCATGGTTTTGTGCATGGAAAGAGCTGCTTGATGAATTTTTTGAAGTAATAGCCAAAAAAGGCAGATAAGGACGGAGCAGTGGATGATGTCTTTTTGGACTTCAGCAAAGCCTTTGACTGATCCCTTATGTAGGCTGGTCTGCAAGCTGCAGTCCCACGCAAATCTGGAAGAACTAGGCGGTTGGATTCAAAGTTGGGTCAGGGGTAGGAAGCAGATTGATAGTTGAAGTTGGTTTCTAGAAATGGAGGCCAGTGACTAGTGATGTGCAGCTGGGGTCAAAGTTCAAAGTAAATTCATTATCAAAGTACAATAATGTCACCATGTGTAACCTGGAGATTCATTTGCTTGCTGACATACTCAGTGTATCCAAGAACCATAACAGAATCAATGAAAAACCGCACTCAACAGGGCGGACAAGCAATGTGCAAAGCACAACAAACTCTGCAAGTACAAAAGAGAGAATAAATAAATAAATAATCAATATTATTCGTGACCCTGGTTGTTTGTTACTTATATAAATTATTTGGGTGCCAATGCACAAGGCTTGGTCAGTAAATCTGTGATTGACTGAAAATGAGCAGATGTTATTGATAGTGACGAAAGTGGTTATAGACTACAGGGACCTTGATCAGTTAGGGAATTGGGCTGGGGAGTGCCGAATGGATTTTAGATACAGGCGAGTGCAAGGTAATGCATTCTGGAAAGTCAAACCAGTCAGGGACTATACTATGAATGGTGGGGTATAAGGGAGTGTAATGGAACAGGGGGACATGGGAGCAGAAGTGTGTAGTTTTTTGAAAATGAGGTCACAGGTAGACAGGGTGGTAAAGACGACACTTGGCATGTTGGCCTTCATCAGTCAGGGCATTGTGTAAGGGAGTAGGGACATTATGTTGCAGTTGTTAATGTGCTGGCTGAGGCCAAACTTGGAGTATTGTGCACTCTCTTGGTCATCCTGTTGTAAGGAAGGTGTGGTTCAACTGGAAGGAGTACAATACTGGAAAATGTTTTGTGAAGCGAGGCTGTGGCCAGGACTGCAGGACTGAGTTAGTGGGAGAGGTGGGACAAGCTAGGTGGTTATTACTTGGAATGCAGGAGAAAGAAGGGCGACCCTACAGAAATGTTTAAAATTATGAGAGGCACCGGTAAGGTAGATGGTAACAGACTGTTCCCTAGGGTATGGGAGTTCAAAACAAGAGAGCACAAGGTTACGGTGAGAGGGGAAAACTTTAAAAGGGACCTGAAGAGCAACTTTTTTCCACAGGGAGGCTAGTGAGTACATGGAACGAGCTGCCATAGCGAGGGGTTGAGCCAGGTACGATAAGACAAAGGAGCAGAAGTCGGCCATTCGGCCCATCCATTCTGCTCCACCATTTTATCATGAGCTGATCCATTCTTCCATTTAGTCCCACTCCCCAGCCTTCTCACCATAACCTTTGATGCCCTGGCTACTCAGATACCTATCAATCTCTGCCTTAAATACACCCAATGACTTGACCTCCACTGCCGTCCATGGCAACAAATTCCATAGATTCACCACCCTCTGACTAAAAAAATTTCTTCGCATTTCTGTGAATGGGCAGTAGCATCATTTCAGAAGCACTTAGGTAGGTATGTGGAGGTGTGGGATTTAGAGGGATACGGGCTAAACCCAGGAAATTGGGACCAGCTGGATGGACAACGTGACCATCACGGACTGGTTAGGCCGAGGGGCCTGTATCCATGCTGTATTGCTCCGACTAGGCCAGGACAAAGTGCTGGCGATGTTTACAGATTCCCAGAATTTGAGGTCTAGACACTTGAAGTGTGACCACAAGTGAGGCCTCCATTGACCGTGTCATGGTCGACCATGGATGTTCTGTCCCAGCTGTATAGATACACAAGCCTAGGCAGTATGATACGGAGAGCAAGCTGTTGCCCAGGTAACTTCCCCCTCCATACATCAGAGGAACTCAAAGGAACAGCAGAGTCTGATACAGTTTGGTACCAGCAGTGTCTCAGGAGTTGCCGGTCAGTGTTGAACTCAATGTAGGACTGTCTTAGGACTCCAACTCTGGGGTTTTCCCTCAAGGTTTACTCCTGAAGCCTTCCCCATGAGTGGGTATAGCCGTAAGGCAGTACAAGTTTGAGATCAGAGTTTTCCTTCTCCTACATGAACTACCAACTGCTCCACCTGCCTAAAGCGGCTGATTTATGCGCCGGTAACCAGCCTTTGCCCCTTCTCCTGTCAGTAGAAACGGTTCCACCTGGCTTAGTAGCTAAGCCACACGTGAAGGCCAGGAGCTGGACTTGGTTGTCAGAGGCTATTTGAGATGCATGCCATTGGGAACATTTAATACAGTAGGTAATGGGAGCTTATCCCCACTAGCACCCCCAACTACAGCAACCTTAGGGACTTAACAGGTGATGAAGCAACCAATTACATCTCTGGACCTCATATAATTTCCATAAGACGTAGGAGCACATCAGGGCATTCGGCCCATTGAATCTGCTTCACCATTCCATCATGGCTGATTTATTATCCCTCTCAATCCCATTCTCCTGCCTTCCCCCTGTAACATTTGATACCCTTACTAAACAAGAACCTATCAACCTCCACTTTAAATATAAGGGGTGATTGATAAGTTTGTGGCCTTAGGTAGAAGGGGATGAGTTATACAGCTCTTGTTACATGCACGTGCAGTTCAACTCTGAGTGAAAATGCAGGAAGTTTGAAGTTAATAAGTCATCTCCTTCTACCCTAGGCCACAAACTTGTCAGTTACTCCTGCTGTGGACCACTTTCTGGAGGTCCAAGATGCCGACTTCTACAAAGAAGGGGTCTGTATGCTCCCCGACCGCTGGACTACGTGTATAAATGTAGGAAAAATAAAAGTGCTAGGTTTTCTAAAATTGACTCGTTCTACCCTAGGCCACGAACTTATCAATCATCCCTTGTATACCCAATGACTTGGCCTCCAAAGCTTTGCATGCTCTTTGTGGTTATTTCTTGGGTCTGTATTTTGTGTCATGGTCTATCACACACATGGCTTGGTTTACATTGTTCTAGGTCCACCCACCATTCGGTGGTTGTGGTGAAGCTGGGTAGAGCAAGACCCTCCCTTGCTTGGAGAGATGCAGAGGCCACTGGTGGAGAATAATCTGTCACCCTGCTGGTGATTGGCTAACTAGCCAGAATCTGGGAAATCAAATCAGGACCAAGTGAGAGGATGCAGATTAGGGGAGTACCGGGAGCTGAGGGTCAGTGGGCAAGAGGAGATAACATGAGCAGGAAAGTTAAACCAGGTGCTACCAACAGGTGTTAGTCAGTCATCAGAAACTTGTGATACAGAGTGTGATCAGTCCACTTAACCAGCAACTCACATTCATCATAACACACACAAAATACTCAGCAGATCAGGCAGCATCTGTGGAGAGGAATGAAGAGTTGATGTTTTGGGCCGAGACCCTTCATCGTCTGATACTCTGTATTGTTTATTTTGGGGTGTGACGTGTGGGTGAAGAAAGGAGTTAAACTTTATTATTTATAATCACCGACATATTTATGAAAGTTGCCTGCGGCAGCAGTAGAGTGGAAGACATAAAGTACATTTAGCTCCAATAAAATGAAATATTGCCAGAGAGGAATATGGACCATTTAGAAATCCGATGGCTGGGGAGATGTGAGCTATTGAGGGTGGAACTAGCACTAGATTTGTTTGTTTTAATAACAATGCAGATTAATTTCAGCTGCAGTGACCATTGAGTTTCTGGACTGTCACAGAAACCCATCTGGTTTCTGTAATATCCTTTCAGGGAAGGAAATGTGCTGTTCTTGGCCAACCTGGGCACACCTGTGTCTCCTGAGAGCACTGCATCCCTGGTTCAAGGGCAACTAGGAATGAGCAGTAAATGATGGGGGTATCTGGATCCACTATCTCAAGAGCTTTTGCTTTAAAAAGAAACTTCTCCATCCCATTCATTATTTAGATCTTGGTGTGCAGACGGTTTTGGCCGGGCTGTCTGCAATCGATTCTGATGGCCCTCTCTGCTTCACAGGCAGACTGGATTGTGCTGGGTCAGCTGATTATTGTCGGGAAGGCTGCGATGTTTCCTGGGGCATAGGAAGTAAATGGATACTGCATTAAACCTTCTTGCATACTGGGTGATTTTGTTCAATCTCACCCTCGGCTCATCAGATTGAGAGAATATCCGCTCAGTAGCCACTTTATTAGGTACAGGAGTGAAACCGCGGTGTGGTCCTCTGCTGCTGCAGCCAAGGTTCAACGTGTCGTGTGTTGGTAGATGCTGTTCTGTTGTAATGCCTGGTTATTTGAGTTACTGTCATCTTCAGGGAGGCTGCTACCAATGGCAATCACGTTAACATGGAATGGTATGTGGCTTCGGTGAGCAGCTACATAGGGAAGTGTTCTGAGGATGTTCCCATCATGAAACACAACCGGGTGAGCGCAAATCAGAAGCCATGGCTCACTGCAGAGGTCTATGCACGGTTGAGTGATCGTGGTGAAGCCCTTGGATCGGGTGATATGACAGCTCTCAGGGGAGCAAAAGCTGCCCATCAGGAAGGCAAAATGGGAGCATTCTCAGAGAATTTACAGTCATTTCTGCGATACCAGAGACATGAGGCACATGTGGCAGGGAATTCAGAGGATTACAGACTACAAATCTACCCGGCACATCAGTGACCAGGATGCTTCACACTCTGAGAGGCTGAACGTCTTTTACACCCGGTTTGAAGCACAGAGCAAAGTGCTGGCAAGGAAGGCACCCCTCCCCTCGGGAACAGACACTCCGTTTGGCTGAAGCTGAGGTGACAAGACCCTGGCCAGAGTCAACCCATGCAAAGCTGTGGGGTCTGATAATATGCCAGGTCGGGCTCTGAAAGACTGCACGGCTCAGCTGACAGAGGTGCTGACAGATACATTCAACATTTCTCTGTAGCAGTCTATTGTCCCCTTGGCTTTCAAGGCAGCAACCATCATTCCAGTGCCAAAGGAGGTGACAGTAACCTGCCTAAATGATGATCATCCAGTAGCATTTACATCAACCATTATGAAATGTTCTGAGCGGCTGATCATGGAGCACATTAAAGCCTTTCTCCCGGCTACATTGGACCCTTTCTGGTTTGCGTATTGCTTGAATTGATCCACTGGCGATGCAGTAGCCTCTGTCCTGTTCCGCCTGGGAAATGGGGTCTCATATGCCAGGCTGCTGTTTATAGACTTCAGTTCAGCATTCAACGCCTTCATATCCAGAAACTGGTGGGGAAACTGTCCTTGCTGAGTCTCAACACCTCCCTCTGCAACTGGATCCTGGACTTCTTAACGCAACGTCTCTCGTCCCATTACCCTGAGCCCTGGCTCTCCCCAAGGCTGTGTGCTCAGCCCGGGGCTGTTCACACTGCTGACACATGACTGTGTCACAGGATCCAGCTCAAACTGTGTTGTCAAGTTTGTAGATGACACAACAGTGGTTGGTCTTATCAAGAACGATGATGAGACGGAGTATAGAGAGGAAGTGGAGCAGCTGGTGGACTGGTGTGAGAAGAACAACCTAAGCCTGAATGTGGAGAAGACAGAGGAAATCATGATGGACTTCAAGAAGGTGCAGACAAACCATCCCCCTCTGGGGAATACATGGCTTCTCTATAGAGAGAGTTAAGTGCTCCAAGTTCCTGGGGGTTCACGTCACGGATGACTTCACCTGGTCCCTAATATCACCTCCCTGAACAAGAAGGCGCAGTAGTGTCACCACTTCCTAAGGAGATTGAGGAAAGCCAGGCTCCTCCCCCCACCGCCGACTTAACTGTGTTTTACAGGAGCACCATTGAGCGTGTCCTGACAAGTTACACCTCCATCTGGTATGGGAGCAGTCAACCATCAGACCGGAAGCCCCTACAAAGGACTGTGAGAACAGCTGAGAGGATCATGGGGGTCTCCCCACCATCCATCCAGGACATTTATCAGGGGCGCTGTGTACGCAGGGCCATTAGTATTATTAAGGATCCCACCCATCCATCCAGCATCCTCTTTGACTTTCTACCATCAGGCAGGAGACTCCGATGCATAAAAACAAGAACGGGCAGGATGGGAAATAGTTTCTTCCCCCAGATCATTGGGCTTCTGAACTCCCTGCTACATTGTATTTGAAGTGCCACTGGTTAATCTGTTCCGTACCTTACAATATTCAATATTGATGCACTTCAGTTTGTTATTTATCTGTGATTCATCTGTAGATGTTATCCTTACCTTCATAAGTTATCATGTGTTGTGTGCACTACTGTGCTTTACACCCAGGTTCAGAGAAATGTTGATTTGTTTCTGTATACATTATATGATTATACATGTTATATACACTTTGTACATGCATATAGTTAAATGACAATAAACTTGACTTGACTAGACTTCCTGTCAGCTTGAACCAGTCTGGCCATTCTCCTCTGACCTCTCTCATTAACAAGGTGTTTTTGCCCACAGAACTGCTGCTCACTGGATGGCTTTTTTGTTTTTCATACCACTCTCTGTAAACTTCAGAGACTGTTGTGCGTGCAAATCCCAGGAGATCAGCAGTTTCTGAGATACTCAGACTGCTTCGTCTAGCACCAACAATCAATCCATGGTCAAAGTCACTTAGATCACATTTTTTTCTCCATTCTGATGTTTGGTCTGAACAACAACTGAACCTCTTGACCATGCCTGCATGCTTCATGCATTGTGTTGCTGCCACATGATTGGCTGATTAGATATTTGCATTAAGAAGCAGGTGTATGTAAGAAATTGGCCATTAGCAGTAGTAGAGTTGGGTGTGATGTTCTCCCAAGGGAATGGTTCTGTGTGACCTTATTTAATGTGGGGAGGCTGATGCACAGCAGCCACCACATGGTGCTTGACAGAACGGGGTCAGAGTCCAGTAGCATGGAACGCAAAACAACTGAGGACCCTTCATTGCTGTAGCCTTCCTCCGCCTTCACTGCCATTGTGATGTCTCATCATCTTCCGCCAGCTCCGGACCTTACCACCATGGGTCACTGTACCAAGACCTAAGCACCAGATGGCTAAGCTCCGGACAGCATCACTCTTGGGATCTCAAGAACTCACATGCCTCGCCACTTTGACAATTTGACGATCCTCAGTGAAGCTGGAGAACATAGAGCACTGTATGGGCCACTGATGTTGTGCCAGCCTTTTAACCTACTCCATGATCAATCTAACATTCCCTCCTACAGAGCCTCCATTTGTCTATCATCCACATGACTATCTAAAAGTTTTAAAAATTTAGCTAATTTATCTCCTTCTCCCACCACTCCTGGTCGGCTGTTCCATGAAGCCATCACTCTCTATAAAACCTACCACTGACTTTCCCCTATGCTTTCCTCCAATTGCCTCAAAATTACAGCCCATGGTATTGGCCATTGCAACGTTGGGAAAAGGTATTTAGCTGTCCATTCTATCTATGCCACTTACCATTTTGTACACCTCTATCAGGTAACCTCTCATCTTCCTTCACTCCAAAGAGGAAGTCCTAGCTCGCTCAGCTCATCCTCATGATAAAATGACTTCTCCTAATATAGAAATCCAAGAAGTTTCATTCCTTCCTTATTTCCATCGATCACATTCTCTCTCGCATTTGGATGTTGTCTCTCTTGATGATTTATTTGCAAATTTCTTGCACTAAGGGATCCTTTATGAGATGATGAAGTATGTTTTCAGCTAGAGGGTGGTGAATCTGTGGAATTCATTGTCACAGGCGGCTGCGGAGGCCAAGTCATTGGGAATATTTAAAGCGGAGTTGGTAGGTTCTTGATTAATAAGGGTGTCAAAGGTTACAGGGAGAAGACAGGAGACTGGGATTAAGAAGGAAAATGATTTAATAGTGAAGCAGATTCAATGAGCCAAATGGCCTGATTCTGCTCTTATGGTCTCTGTTCTTGTATTTTCCCTAACTGAGCCTCCTGTACTATCTCCCTGAAGGATTTGTATGAACAGTTTTGGGGCCCCTTATTTAACAAAGGATGTGTTGACATTGGAGAGAGTTCAGAGGAGGTTCACGAGAATGATTCAGGGAATCAGAGGGTTATCATACAAGCAGTGATTGAAGGCTTTGGGCCTGTACTAGTTGGAATTTAGAAGAATGAGGGGGAATTTCTTTGAAACCTATGGAATGTTCGAAGACTTAGATAGAGTGGATGTGAAGAGGATGTTTCCTGTAGTGGGAGAGTATAGGACCAGAGGGCACAGCCTTAGAATTCAAGAATGTCTCTTTAGAACAGAGATGAGAAGAAATTTCTTTAATCAAAGAGCAGTAAAACTATGGAATTTATTGCCACAGGCAGCTGTGGAGGCCAAGTTAATTCAGAGTTTGATAGGTTCCTGATTAGTCAGGGTATGAAAGGCTACAGGAAGAAAGCAGAAGAATGGGTTTGAGAAGGAAATGGATCAGCGATGATGAAATGGCGGAACAGACTCGATGGGCCGAATGGCCTAATTCTGCTCTTAGGTCTTATGGTATTATGGTCAAACATTTGTTTCTTAATTTTCTTGACAGTTACTGATCTGATCTTGGTTGATGAATCAGTATTATTTGTTTAAGGTGTTCTCAGTGTCCCAGCCACAGATTGCCAAACATGGCTCTTCTCTTCAAATGTAGCCCTTGTAAGTCATGAACCTGGCCCCTGGTCTTTTGTTAAGCAGGTCGGCAGTTAGACATTTTTCAGAGAGCTTGTTCCTCCCTTAGCAAGTGATGTTTCTTCCACGCTCAGACACAGGGTGATTTACAAATGTGAATTCAAGCTGAGTAGTGTGTCTTGAGGCCTGATTGCACATTGAGTCATAAAATATTCATGCATCACTTTTTCCAGCTTCTGGGTCTCAACCATGAGGAATTTTTCGGTTTGTACTGGGTTAAGTGAAGTGTTTCATTAAAATACTAAAGCACTTTGGAGAGCAAACCATCCTTGTTTCTTTCAATTTTATTGGGAAATCTGTGTTGCTGGCAAAGGCATATCTGTAACTGCCCTTGTGAAGACAGTGTGAGCTTCCTTCCTCAGCTGCTGTGGAATCTGCGGTGAAGGTGATCCCATAGTTAGAACATAGTACATAGAACATTACAGCACAGCACAGGCCCTTTGTCCCACAAAGTTGTACCAACCTTTTAAACTACTCTAAGGTTAATCAAACCCTCCCTCCCACATAACCCTCCATTTTCTATTATCCATGTGCTTATCTAAGAGTTTCTTAAATGCCCCTACCACCACCTCTGGCAGGGTGTTCCATGTACCCATCACAGAGAAGGGAGTTCTGGGGTTTGGTCCCAATAACAATGAAGGACTGGCAGTATATTACCCGATCAGGGTGCTGAGCAACTTTATTTTCCAATTCATTTATTTATCACATGTACATCAAAACATACAGTGAAATGTGCAATTTGTGTTAACAGCCAAGGTTGTGCTGGGTGGGGGGCAGCTTGCAAAAAGGTGGTGATGAAACAGCATATTGGAGTGAGATTGAAACTCTGGCTGAGTCGTGCCTTAACAACAGTCTCTTACTCCATGTCAGCAAGACCAAGGAAATGATTTTTGGCTTCGTATCATGTTCTCGATATTTATTGCTTATTTATTTATTATTATTTTTGTTTCTTTCATTTTGTATTTGCACAGTTTGTTGTCTTTTACACACCAGTTAAACACCCAAGTTGGTGCAGTCTTTCATCGATTCTATTATGGTTATTATTCTGTTATAAATTTATTGAATATGCCCGCAAGAGAACGAATCTCAAGTTTGTATGCAGTAACATATGTACTTTGATAATAAATTTACTTTGAAGTTCGAAGTGTCAGCACATTCCGGTTGAATATAGCATGCCCACAGTGTTTAGCAGAATGACTTAAGCAGCCACAACAAATCGAAACAAGCCTCTTTCCTCCCTGCCAGCCTCCCCCTCACACAGACAGACCTGCAACCCCAGAACAGGCCGCCTCCAGTAGATACAGACAGGCACACTTTGGCACTTTGACTTCCTCTCTGGACTTGTAGAGCCAGGGCTTTGGCCATCAGGCCTCAACCTACGGACTCATTGACTTGCGTTTTCACCCCTCAAACCTCGATCATAGGTATTGACCCCAGGATTCTCTGATGACGGGACCCTGAACTTCAGCCCACGAACTCTGGACTCAATGACTCATCGACATGGGGGTCATTGGCCCCCTGTGCCTCTTGAATGGACAGACCTCTGAATCCAGGACCTGCTGACCTGAGGGGTCACTAGGCCTCGCCCTCACTGGTCCTTCTCCACAGCACTTACTGATTCAACATCCATCCACTGGGCTGGATGGCCTTCGATCCACGAACCTGGAGTGCAACCCATCCGTGCTGCTAAACTTTGGACCTTGGATTTCCTGACCTCTAACTCCCCACATTTTTGTTTCTAAACCCCCAATTGAACCCTCACTCCCTGCTGTGTCCCCAAAATCATCTCTGTGAACTTCAAAGGAGAAACTGAGATCAATGGCTATCTAAAGGGTATTGAATGTATCCCGGATGAAAGCGCACATGTTGTGACTGTCTAAACCTGGAAGCTGTAACTGGAAATTGGAAGAGTTTTTTTTCCTCCTGGAGGTTTGCTGTGTGAATATTGAGGACAGGAGAATCCACGAGCTTTCAGGTAGTGGTGTTCACTTGTTTATCACATGTACATTGAAGCATACAGTGAAATGCAGCACACACAAAATGCTGAAGGACTTCAGCAGGTCAGACAGCATGTATGGAGATGAATAAATGTTTTGGGTATCATTCGTGTTAACAACCTAAGGATATGCTGGGGGCAGCCCGCAAATGACACCACACATTCTGTCGCCAATATACCAGAACAACAGAACGCAAAAAAACAGAACCCAACAAAGCAACAACAAAACAAGCCCCTCCAACTCCAGGCCCATACATCTACTGACCTCCTCTCTTGTCCCCGGGAAAGAGACTTTGACTATCTACCCTATCTATGTTCTTCATTACTTTATGAACATCCAAGGTCACCTTCACTATAGGGAAAAAAAATCTTCCGATCCAGTCTCAAAGTTCAAAGTAACTTTATAATCAAAGTCCAAGTCTTACCCTGAGATTCTTTTCTTGGGGGCATTCATGGTGGCTGTCCATCATGTGGAAACCTGGGTGGGAGAGTTTTTAAGTGGAAAAGCCGTACATAGAACAGTACAGCACAATACAGGCCCTTTGGCCCACAATGTTGTGCCGACCCTCAAACCCTGCCTCTCATATAAGCCCCCACCTTAATTTCCTCCATATACCTGTCAAGGAGTCTCTTAAACTTCACTAGTGTATCTGCCTCCACCACTGACTCAGGCAGTGCATTCCACGCACCAACCACTCTCTGAGTAAAAAACCTTCCTCTAATATCCCCCTTGAACTTCCCACCCCTTACCTTAAAGCCATGTCCTCTTGTATTGAGCAGTGGTGCCCTGGGGAAGAGGCGCTGGCTGTCTACTCGATCTATTCCTCTTATTATCTTGTAGACCTCTATCATGTCTCCTCTCATCCTCCTTCTCTCCAAATAGTAAAGCCCTAGCTCCCTTAATCTCTGATCATAATGCATACTTTCTAAACCAGGCAGCATCCTGGTAAATCTACCCTGTACCCTTTCCAATGCTTCCACATCCTTCCTATTGTGAGGTGACCAGAACTAGACACAGTACTCCAAGTGTGGCCTAACCAGAGTTTTATAGAGCTGCATCATTACATCGTGACTCTTAAACTCTATCCCTCGACTTATGAAAGCTAACACCCCATAAGCTTTCTTAACTACCCTATCTACCTATGAGGCAACTTTCAGGGATCTGTGGACAGGTACCCCGAGATCCCTCTGCTCCTCCACACTACCAAGTATCCTGCCATTTACTTTGTACTCTGCCTTGGAGTTTGTCCTTCCAAAGTGTACCACCTCACACTTCTCTGGGTTGAACTCCATCTGCCACTTCTCAGCCCACTTCTGCATCTTATCAATGTCTCTCTGCAATCTTTGACAATCTTCTACACTATCTACAACACCACCAACCTTTGTGTCGTCTGCAAACTTGCCAACCCACTCTTCTACCCCCACATCCAGGTCGTTAATAAAAATCACGAAAAGTACTGGTCCCAGAACAGATCCTTGTGGAACTCCACTGGGGCAGTTTCACTCTCTCAAACTCAGAAGTCCGGGTCCATTGGTATGAGTGTTCGTCACAAACTGGGGTCTTCCCTGGTTGCAGTGGATGACCATGACGTCTTCTGTGCCTTGTCATGCCCTTCGCTCTCCTTGGAGCGTTGTAGTTCTGTCTTCCTGGCCGTTGGGGCTTACTGTAGCTCTCATCCTCCCAGCCCTCCAGAGCTGACTTCACAGACATGTCTCCATCTCGCCGGGGTCTGAGGCCGCCGGCTACCCTCACCTGGTTTAGCCGGCCTGTCGAAGTGGTGTCCTGGGGTGTCACTGCTGTCTCATGCAAACGGCTATTTGGAGCCACAGCTGAGAGCCGAGTGTCCGGTGGGGCAATGACTAATTAACCCACCGGCTGGTACATTTTTGGACAGTGAGAGGAAACTGGAGCCCCCAGAGAAGCCCACGAGGTCACGGGAGAATGTACGAGCTCCTTACAGGCAGTGGTGTGAATTGAGCCCTGCGCTGCTGGTACTGTAAAGTGTTGTGCTAACCATGGAGAGAGTCATTTAAATTCCTCCATGTTATCACTTCAGAGTATCTGTCCTGGGACCCTCTCACCTCGCCTGGCTGGTAGTGAGAGGGGCCCTCCCAGTCAGATCCTTTTTGTACGCCCGGAACATCGTCTCCACACCCCACTGCCCACAGGAGGACTGCAGTGGGGCGGAATCTGTAACCCACCTCTTTGCCCACTGTGAGTTCACAGAGGAGGTGTGGAGGAGGATGGACGGACTAGTGTCACGTTTCATCTCCAGCAGCTGCGTAACAGAGGACTCTCTGATCTACGGGCTGTTCCCGGGGATGCACATGGAGACCAACATGCAGTGCTGCTGGCAGATCATCAACTCGGTGAAAGACGCTCTTCGGTCGGCCTGAAACTTGATGGTCTACCAGCACACGGAGATGTCCGTGGCAGAATGCTGCCGACCAGCACACTCTCGGCTGCAGGAGTCCGTGCTGAGGGACGCACTGAAGCTTGGTGCAGTTACCACAAGGGCCCGCTGGGGAAGGACCACGGCTTAGGGTTCTTCTCTTGCGGGAGTGGGAGGAGTTGGATGGCGGGGGGTATACCCCTCAATAATGGTTGTAGAATATGAGCCATCAGAGTGCCACGTGAGTGGCTGAAACTGTTGAACTGTGCAGAATGTAATGGTAATGTAGTCAGAGTTATTGAATGGTTTATTGTAAATAATTTATTGTGAATCAAGTATATTTTGTTTAAAAAAAATCTGTCCTGGGTCCAGCATGTAAGTGCAGTTACAAAGAAAGCACAGCAGCATCTCTACTTCCTTAGGAGTTTGTGAAGATTTGACATGCCATCTAAAACTTTGATAAACTTCTATAGATGTGTGGTGAAGAGTATATTGACTGGCTGCATCACAGCAGATATGGAAACACCAATGCCCTTGAACGGAACAACCTACAGAAAGTAGTGGATACGGCCCAGTCCATCACCGGTAAATCCCTCCCCACCATTGAGGACATCTACATGGAGCGTTGTTGTAGGAAAGCAGCATCCACTATCAGGGATTCCCACCATCCAGGTCATGCTCTCTTCTCACTACTGCCATCAGGAAGAAGGTACAGGAGCCTCAGGACCCACACACCAAGTTCAGGAACAGTTATTACCCCTCAACCACCAGTCTTTTGAATCGGAGGGAATAACTTCCCTGAACTTCACTTACCTCATCACTGAACTGTTCCCACAACGTCTGTACTTACTTTCAGGGACTCTTCATCTCATGTTCTGGATATTTATTACTTATTTATAATCATTATTGTTTTTTTCTTTAGTATTTGCACAGATTGTTGTCTTCTGCACATCGGTGTTTGTGTATCCTCTGGGTGCAGTCTTTCAGTGATTCTATTGTGCTTTTTGTATTTACTGTGAATGCCTGCAAAGATGAATCTCAGGTGACTTTGGCAATAAATTTACTTCAAACTTTGAACATATTGATGCAGTTAAGAAGAAGGCCTACCAGCAACTGTATTTCATTAGGAGTTTGAGGAGATTTGGCGTGTTACCGAAGACACGAGCAAGTTTCTACAGATTACCGTGGAGAGCATTCTAACTGGTGGCATCACCATCTGGTATGGAGGGACCCCTGCACACGATCGGAAAAAGCTGCAGAAGGTTGTAGACTCAGCAGCTCCAGCCTCCCCACCATCGAGTACATTTTCAAAAGGCAACATCCATCGTGAAGAACACTCTCCATCCAGGACACGTCCTCTTCTCCTTGCTACATCTGGGAGGAGGTACAGGACTCTGAAGACACACACTGAGTGCTTTAGGAACAGCTTCTTCCCATTCAGTATCAGGTTTCTGAACGGTCCATGAACCCATAAACACGGCTTCACTATTTTGCTCTCTTTCTGCACTAATTATTTACTTTTCGTATTTCTTATTGTAACTTATAGTAACTTTTAATGTGTTACACTGTGCTGCTGCAAAACAACAAATTTCATAGCATACACTCAGTGATCACTTTGTTCATGCAAGTATCTAATCAGCCAATCGTGGCAGCAACTCAGTGCACAAAAGCAGACGGACATGGTCAAGAGGTTCAGTTGTTGTTCAGACCAAACATCAGACTGGGGAAGAAATGTGATGTGAATGAGTTTGACTGTGGAGTGATTGTTGGTGCCAGACAGGGTGGTTTGAATATCTCAGAAACTGCTGATCTCCTGGGATTTTTGTGCACAACAATCTCTAGAGTTTACAGAGAATGGTGCGAGAAACAAAAACCTATGGGTGAAAATGACTTGTTAATGAGAGAGGTCAGAGGAGAATGGTCAGACTGGTTCAGGCTGACAGGAAGGAGACAGTAACTCAAATAGCCATGCATTACTACAGTGGTGTGCAGAAGAGCATCTCTGAACAGACAACACATTGAACATTGAAGTGGATGGGCTGCAGCAGCAGAAGACCATGGACATACACTGTCACTTTATTAGATATGGGAAGTACCAATAAAATGGCCACTGAGTGCGTCAGTGCTAATAAGCCTGATAGTGAGCCAGGTGTCGGAGGCCATTTCCCCCGCTAGGCAGACCGACTCGGAAAGCAATGCAGTTGTTGGACAAGAGGGGTACTGCTCTCTGTGTCTCTGACTGTCCACTCATTCTATGCCTCTTGTCATCTTGTACACCTCTTTCAAGTCACCGTTCACCCTCCTGCACTCCAGAAAAGAGTCCTAGCTCGCTCAACCATACAATGAATGCATGGTCAGTCACAGCTAACAATAACCCACAAACATTAAGGACGTTTCAAAGTTCAAATGTTCAAAGTAAATTTATTATCAGAGTACATACATGCACGTATACAACCCTGAGATTCAATTTCTGGCAAGCATACTCAATAAATCCATAATATAATAATGACCATAACAGAATCAGTGAAAGACCAATTCAACCAGTGCAAATACAAAAAGACAGAAATAATAATAATAAATAAATAAGCAATAAATACTGAGATCATGAGATGACGAGGCTTTGAAAGTGAGTCCATAGGTTAGGGAAGCATTTCGGTGATGGGGCAAGTGAAGTTGAGTGAAGGTAACCATTCTGGTTCAAGAGCCTGATGGTTGAGGGGTAGTAACTGATACTGAACCTGGTGGTGTGAGCCCTGAAGCTCCTGTACCTTCTTCCTGATGGCAGCAGTGAGAAGAGAGCATGACCTGGGTAGTGGGGGTCCCTGATGATGGATGCTGCTTCCCTGCGATAACACTCCGCGTAGATGGGCTCAGTGGCGGGGGGCGGGGGTGGTGAAGAGAAAGGCGCAATGGTGATAGGAAAACAGAGGGCTGTGTGAGAGGGAAGGGTTGATCCTGGGTTAGGTTAAAGAGCTTGCACAACGTTGTGGGCCAAAAGGCCTGCACTGTTCTACAATATGTTCTGATGTTCATTCCCTCTGCTTATCCCACTGTCTAATTCCAGCCTCTATCCCAGTTCTGAACCTTTTATTCAGCTGTTTTTGTCTCTCCCTGACACCCTTATCTTCCATCTGTCACTACCTGACTCGACTGACAGCTGTCTTGGCCCACTGTGACTTGGCACCCCGCCCTCCCCTTCCCCCCACAAAGTCCCACATCCCTCCCCCTCGCCACCTCCTGCTACCCCACCCCCTCCATCTGGAGGTCTCATGTGACTTCTCACTAATTTACTTATTCACAGTCCACAGAGCTTGAAGGCTTCTTAAAGAAGAACTGATGCTTTCTTGATTACATGTTGTTCCTCTGCGAATATTTATTAAGTATTAGGTAGTATTTATTAAGTAATTCATCTCTTGCTCTCACTACAAAATTGTCACTCTCTCATTACGACCATCAGAGAGGTGCTATAGGAGGCTGAAAGCACACACTCAACATTTTGGGAACAGCTTCTTCCCCTTCACCATCAGATTTCTGAAGGTTAATGAACCCATGAACACTACCTCACTATTTCTGCCCTCTTTTTGCACTAATTTAATCTATTCCTTTAGTATATTTTTCCTATTACATCTATAATTTACAGTATTTTTATGTATTGCACTGTTCTGCTGCTGCAAAATAATTCATTTCATGACATATGCCCGTGATAATAAACCTCATTCTGATTCTGAAAGCTTAAACACAAGAGATTGTTCAGATGCAATAAATCCAGAGAAATGCACAGAAACTGGGGGAGCTTGGAGAGTCAGGCAGCATCTGTAGAGGAGAATAAACATTTGATCTTTTGGGCTGAGATCCTTCATCAACACTGGAAATGATGTGGGAAGAAGCCAGATTCTGAGTTCATCCAGCACTTTGCATCTGAGATTTTAACTCACCACTCACAATATCCTGTTTGCTACCTAATCTATGAAACACCCTTCATCTCACTGCCTTTTTTGTAGTTACACTTTAAGAATCAAATTTTTTCAGCAAACTTTTCCCTAGCCTCTCTTTATTCAACTCCCAGACACAGAAATATATAATGTTATTTTACAGTGATTATATATATGTATACACACACACTAGTTATTATATAGTGATGTCCTGTGGGATGGTTTCCCATCTATTATCTTGTTAAAGTCAAAGTATTTTTTTCCAAAGTCAAAATAACTTTATTATCTATGTATGTATATGTCAATGCTCTATCCATGCTAGTATCTTTTATACCAGTGGTCCCCACCCACCAGGCTGCGGACTGGTACCGGGCTGCAAAGCATGTGCTACCGGGCCGTGAGAAAACAATATGAGTCAGCTGCACCTTTCCTCATTCCCTGTCACACACTGTTGAACTTGAACATAGGGTTGCCAACTGTCCCGTATTTGCTGGGACATCCCGTATATTGGGCTAAATTTGTTTGTCCCATACAGGACTGCCCTTGTCCTGTATTTCCCCTGCTAAGGTAGAGTGTTCCTATGAAACCTTTTGTGCCAAAATGGCGTGAAGCGATGAAGCAATTACCATTAATTTGTTTGGGAAAAATTTTTGAGCATTCCCAGACCCAAAAAATAATCTAACAAATCATACCAAATAACACATAAGACCAAAAATAAATGACACTAACATATAGTAAAAGCGGGAATGATATGATAAATACACAGCCTATATAAAATAGAAATAATGTATGTACAGTATGTCAGGAAGATGAAGGCAAAACCGATTTGTGGGAAAAAAGTCAGCACGTACGTGCATGTGCACACAGGTGCCCGCGCAAGGCTTCATGGTCATGGTAGTCTTTCCTGGGGTAAAGTGTCCTGGGATTTGACTGCTACTTTTGTCCCTTATTTGGGAGTGAGGAAGTTGGCAACCTTCTGTAAAAGACATGTTGAGGTGAGTTTAACCCTACTTGAACACCCTCCCCCCGCCGCCCCCGGTCGGCCGGTCCGCGGTGCAAAAAAGGTTGGGGACCCCATGGGCTGTTAGCTTGTTAAGCAGCCTCCACGTGTGGCATCTTGTCAAAGGCCTTCTGAAAATCCAAATACACAACATCCACAACGATTCTCCTTTGTCTATCTTGTTATTTCCTCAAGACATATTATATGTATACTATCTTGAGAATCATTTTCTTGTGGACATTTAAAGGGAAACAAAGAAATACTGTGGAATTTATGGAAAAACTATATAAACAAAAACTGACAAACACCGAATATGCAAAAGAAGACAAATTATGCAAATAAAAAATACTGAGAATATGAGTTGATGAGTACCTGAACATGAATTTATAGATTGGGAGTCAGTTCAGAGTTGAGTGAAGTTATCCACAATGGCTCTGGATCCTGATGGTTGTAGGGTAATATCCTGGTGCTGTGGGACGTAAGGTTTCTGTCCCTCCTGCCTGATGGTAGCAGTGTGAGGAGGGTATGGCGTAGATGGCGTGTGTCCCTGATAATGGATGCTGTTTTCTTCTGCACTGCTCCTTGTAAATGTGCTCAATGGTGGTGAGGGCTGTCACATTATTGTCATAGATACCGATGTACCATGTGTGTCAGTTAGACAGATCAGCCAGACATAATTATAGTGAGGTAGTAAAAGATAAGACATTTCAAGATACAGTGTTACAGTTACTGAGAAAGTACGGAGCAGGTAGTCAAATCAAGTAAAATTCCAAAGCGAGGTAGATTTGGATTTTCAGAAGGCCTTTGATAAGGTGTCACACGAGGCTGCTTAACAAGCTACGAGCCCATGGTATAACAGAAAAGATACTAGCATGGATAGAGCATTAGCCGATTGGCAGGAGGCAAAGAGTGGGAATAAAGGGAGTCCTTTCTGGTTGGCTGCTGGTAATTAATGGTGTTCCACAATCAGTTCTACAGTGTTGGGACCGCTTCTTTTACATTATATGTCAATGATTTGGATGACGAAATTGATGACTTTTTGGCCAAGTTTACAGATGATACAAAGATAGGTGGAGGGGTAGGTAGATTTGAAGAAGTAGCACAGATTAGGAGAATGGGTAAAGAAGGGATGGATGGAATACAGTGTCGGGAAGTGTAAGAAAGAGTAGAAGCATAGACTGTTTCTGAAAAGTGTAGAAAATTCAGAAATTTGAGGTGCAAAGGGACTTGAGAGTCCTTGTGCATGATTCTCTAAAGGTTAACTTACGGGTTGAGTCAGTGGTAAGGAAAGCAAATGCAATGTTAGCATTCATTTCGAGAGAACTAGAATATAAAAGCAAGGATGCAATGCTGAGGCTTTATAAGGCACTGGTGAGGCCTCATATGGAGTATTTTGAGCAGTGTTGGGCCTTTATCTGAGAAACAATTAGGCAAACATGGGAAGTTCATGGGAAGTTCAGTAACGTGACAGTCAGGCTGATGGTGAAAATGGAAGGAGAATTAGGATAATTAAATGCATGTTTGAGTGTTTTGAGTGTTTGAGCAAGATACTAAAGAACAACCGTTTCTCTGGGTAGGTACGAAACTCAGAGAGTTGTGGTACTGCGTTCATTCCACACTGACATATGGAAGCGAATGCTGGATAATATCAAAGCAAAATGAGGGAAGGCTCGAAGATGAAGAAATCTGGTTTTCGGGAAGAATGATGAAAATTTTATGGAAGGACAGAGTAATAAATGAGGAAGTGTTGCAAAAAACCGGAATAAGAAGAGAGCTGATTTCATCACTCAGGAAATGGCAGCTGGAATTTCTAGGACGTGTACTGAGGTCTCTCTCTCCCTCTTGTATGATGCTGCCAGAGGATTGTGCTGGAGTTCTGACAATTGGGGAAGGTTTAATTGATGCGGTTTGTGGATTGGACTCCGTAGTTCACCTTATGATGTGTTTATGGGTTCTGGTTGCTCCTTGTTTTTGTTGTTATTTTGGGTGATTTTGATCGGGGCGGCACATGACATTCCTGAGTTACATCAGGGGATGGACAAATGAAAGTTTTAAAGAGCTTATTGGAACTTCTCAGATTGAAGAGAGATGGAAGACCATAATCATCCATGTCATAAGACAAGGCACATAATGATGATGACTTAAGAAAGGACATGCTGGCATTGGAGAGGGTCAGAGCAAGTTCAGGAGAATGATTCTGAGAATGAAAGAGTTAAATTAGGAGCATTTGATGGCTCTGGGCCTGTACTCACTGGAATCTAGATGAATGACAGGGGGAATCCCGTTGAAACCTATCAAATGTTTAATGGCCTAGATAGAGTGGATGTGGAGAAAATGTTTCCTATAGTGGGGGAGTCTAGGATCAGAGGGAACAGCCTCAAAATAGAGTGATGCCCCTTTAGAACAGAAATGAGGATGAACTTCTTTAGCCAGAGGGTGGTGAATCTGTGGAACTTGTTGCCACAGGTGGCTATGGAGGCCGAGTCATCGGGTGTATTTAAGGCAGAGGTTAATAGGTACTTGATTGGTCAGGGCATGAAAGGTTACAGGAAGAAGGCGGGAGAATGTGGTTGAGAGGGAAAATGGATCAGCCATGATGAAATTGCAGAGCAGACTCGATGGGCCAAATGTCTTACATCTGTTCCCATTACTTTTAGCCTATGGTCTTACAAATAATCTTGAATCTTAATCGCTGTCCTTGAGCTTGGTGGTGCATGCTCTTGGGCTTTTGTACCTTCTGCCTGATGGAAAGGCAGAGAAGAAAGAATATCTGGGGAGGGAGAAGTCCTTGACTCTGCTGGCTGCTCTCCTGATGTAGCAGAAGGGCAGATAGAGCCCAACAAAGGGAGGCTGTTTTGTGTGATAGACTGAGCTGCCTTCACAACTCCCTTCAATTTTGTTAGATAGGCTTCATGAATGCAATTTGCTATTTTTTACCAGTCTGCATGCTGGATTCTGATGTATTGATACAAGGTCCTTTTGGAAGTCAAGAAAGAGACGTAAAACGTGCTGCTTCATGATCGTTTTATTAAATGCCAATGGAACAACAAGGATAGGAAATAGGGAGTATTAAAAGTCTATTAGCTAAGAACAAAGAACTGAAAAAGACTAAAGAGATGGCAGGGCAATGTATTTAGTCTTTCTTGTACCATAGATGAGAAACATTCCATTTAAATTTGTAGATAAAAGTTAACCAATCAGGTAGCACCTATTTAAAAGTAATGTGATACCAGAGAAGCTTCCAGAAGGAGTCAGAATTGTGTAACCACTAGGGGACTCTTGCAACAACTGTATATACATACTGTGACCACTAGGAAACATACTTAACACTTATATGTACATAAATAATTATTTAAAATACCAGCAGGCCATTAATTGTTAAACTGCACAGAAAATAACATTTAAATAATAATTCAACATACTGGGTAATGGGGTATAGATAAGTCTCTACCAAAGGAGGTGTAAGTTTGTGTGTATGTGTGTGTGAGTGTGTATGTGTATCTCTCTGTGTGTGGTGTGTGTGTATGTGTGTCTGTGAGAGAGTGTGTGTGTATGTATATAATTTACATATTCTCCCTGCGACCTGGGGAACTGAGATGAAAGGGGAAAGATTTAATAGGAATCTAAGGGGCAACTTTCCTACCCAGAGGGCAGTTGGTATATAGAACAATAGACAATAGGTGCAGGAGTAGGCCATTCGGCCCTTTGAGCCAGCACCGCCATTCACTGTGATCATGGCTGATCATCCACAATCAGTATCCAGTTCCTGCCTTATCCCCATAACCTTTGATTCCGCTATCTTTAAGAGCTCTATCCATCTCTTTCTTGAAAGCATCCAGAGACTTGGCCTCCACAGCCTTCTGGGGCAGAGCATTCCACATATTCACCACTCTCTGGGTGAAAGAGTTTTCCCTCAACTCCATTCTAAATGGCCTACCCCTTATTCTTAAATTGTGGCCTCTGGTTCTGGACTCACCCATCAGCGGGAACATGCTTCCTGCCTGCAGCGTGTCCAATCCCTTAATAATCTTATATGTTTCAATCAGATCCCCTCTCATCCTTCTAAATTCCAGTGTATACAAGCCCAGTCGCTCCAATCTTTCAACATAGGACAGTCCCGCCATCCTGGGAATTAACCTTATGAACCTACGCTGCACTCCCTCAATAGCAAGAATGTCCTTCCTCAAATTTGGAGACCAAAACTGCACACAACACTCCAGGTGTGGTCTCACCAGGGCCCTGTATGGCTGCAGAAGGACCTCTTTGCTCTTGTACTCAATTCTTGGTCTGGTGGGGTAATACAAATGGGCAGGAACGTAAGAGATCGCAGAGAGTAGAGGATACGCTTAACTGTACACCCGTAGAAGTTTGTTAGCATGCTCGGTGTACTGATGCTTTTGAAATTTGTATGGCAAGTTGATGGAAAAGGTAATAGCCATTGGATCCATGGGAGACTGGCTAATTGGATCGGCCAATTATGTGGCAGCAACTCAATGCATGCAGTGGTCAAGAGGTTCAGTTGTTGTTCAGACTAAGTTCAGGATGGGGAAGAAATGTGATCTAAGTGGCTTTAGTCAAGTCAAGTCAAGTTTATTGGCATTTAACTATATATGTATATGTATACCGCCAAATGAGACTACATTTCACTGGACCAGGGTGTAATGCACAATAGTATACATAACACACAATAACTTAGAAATGTGAGGATTAAATCTACAAATGAATTACACATAGATAAAAAAGTTTAAGGTCCAATTTAAGGTCAGAGAAATGTATACAATATACATCCTGAAATGCTTTTTCTTCACAAATATCCACAAAAACAGAGAAGTGTCCCAAAGAATGAACGACAAATAAACATAAGAACCCCAAAGTCCCCCTCAGCTCCCCTCCCTCCCACGCGTGAGCGACAGCGAGCAACAATCTCCCTCCCCCCACCGGTAAAAAAAACAGACATCAGTACCACCACCGAACACCCAGCGTGAGCAAAGTAATAGCAAAGACACAGACTTGCAGTTACCCCAAAGACTTCGCGTTTCATCCAACATTCGACATACTGCAGATTCTCTCTCTCCCTATGAAGGGAGAAGGATGTGTCTCTGTTTTTCACCAGCGAGCTGGGAGACATAACAAATAACTCACTGGTTTATGATGTGAAAAGTCCATTACGTCGCTTTTTCTGAGCTTTTTCTCCTGCCGTGACACTGACCCTTGATCCACTCGTCTCCAAAGCCCCGAGATCTTAGGCTTTCGAATTCAAGCCGGACTCTCAGGCCGAACCCTGGGCAACCACCAGATATGGAACCCCGAGAATGGGTCCCATTCCCACAAAGGACTGAAGTCAGCGTGCAACTCCAGGTCAGGGTCTTCAAAAGAACCCTGAAAGGGAAGAATAAAGATATTAAAGATGGAAATAGAACTGTTTCTGAAGTTACAAGCAAAGGAGTCGCCGTTTAGAGCCACCTTAACTTTGTCCGCCTCCTGTTTCAGGAGTGCATAAATGAAATATTGCAGGGTACAGTGCAAATTATCCAGTGACACATGAAATGCGATGCGGCAGGGAGTTCAGAAGCCTTATGGCCTGAGGGAAGAAGCTGTTTCCCATCCTGACCGTTCTTGTCTTTGTGCATCGGAGTCTCCTGTCTGATGGTAGAAAGTCAGAGAGGATGCTGGATGCAATGTTCTTGATAAATACCTCTGATGATGACTATGTTCCTCTCAGCCATTCTGAGAGTCCTTTGTTGAGACTTCCGGTCCGATGCTCGCTGCTCCCGTACCAGATGGAGATGCAGCTTGTTAGGATGCTCTCAATGGTGCTCCTGTAAAACTCAGTTAAGATGGGGATGGGAGTCTCGCTTGCCTTCCTCTGCACAGGAACTGCTGCTGTGCCTTCTTATGTAGGGAGGTGATATTGAGGGACCAGGTGAGGTCATCCGTGATGTGAGCTCCCAGGAACTTGGTGCACATGACTCTCTCTACACAGAAGCTATGTATACATAGAGGGGATAGTTCATCTTCATCTTCCTGAAGTCCACAATCATTTCCTTGTTCTTCTCCATGTTCAGGCTTAGATTGTTGTTGTCACACCAGTCCACCAGCCGCTCCACTTCCTTTCTGTTCTCCGACCCATCGTTGTCGGTACGGCCAACCACTGTTGTGTCTGCAAACTTGTTGACATGACTTCAGCTGGATCCTGCAACACAGTCATGCATCAGCAGTGGGCTGAGCACACAGCCTGGGGGAGCACCAGTGCCCCGCGCAATGGGACGAGAGACGTTGCTGCCCACACGGACTGACTCTGGCCTTATTGTTAAGGAGTCCAGGATCCAGTTACAGAGGGAGGCATTGAGACCCAGCGAGGACAGTTTCTGGGTGATGATAGTGTTAAGTGCCAAAATGAAGTCTATAAACAGCAACCTGGTATGTGGGACCCCATTTTCCAGGTGGAACAGGAACAATTGTTGGTGCCAGACGGGGTGGTTCAAGGATCTCAGAAACTGCTGACCTCCTGGAATTTCCATGCACAGTGTCTAGAGTTCACAGAGAATGCTATGAAAGCAGAAAGCATCCAGTGAAAGGGCAAAAACTCCTTGTTAATGAGATGTCAGCGGAGAATGGCTGTTATGTATTTAATATTTCAGTAATATTTGAGTAACACTGTCAATATGTTGATTAATGATTATTTATTTAAATAACTCATTTTGAGTTTATAGTAAAAGTATGTGAATTGCATATGTCATGACACTACCACCATGCCTGAGCGCCTCGCTTAAAGTAAAAAACAAAGTTAGACTCACATTTTGGGCTCCCGTCTTTTTCTTGCAATTATTTTATTTGTTTATTTATTTATTTATGGAGATACATTGTGGAGTAGGCCCTTTTGGCCCTTTGATCTGCACTGCCCAGCAACCTCTGAGTTAACCCTAGCCTAGTCATGGGACAATTTACCATGACTAATTAACCTAACAACTGGTATGTCTTTGGACTGTGGAAGGAAACCGAAGCACCCGGGGGAAATCCACATGGTCACCGGGAGGACGTACAAACTCCTTGTAGGCAGCGGTGGGAAATGAACCCGGGTTGCAGGTACTGTAAAGTGTTGTGATAACCATTACTCTACTGTGCTGCCCCAAATGCATCATCTTTACTTCCCTGAACTAAAATCCATTTAGTTCATTGGTTTAATGTTTTGGAGTTATAAAACATAATAATGACCAGACTATTTCAAACTGACAGGAACTCTAATAACCAGGTGTTACAACAGTGGCGTGCAGAAGAGCATCTCTGAATGCACAACATGGTGAACATTGAAGTGGATGGGCTACAGCAGCAGAAGACCTCACTGGGTACTCCTGTACCTAATGAAGTGGCCACTGAGGGTAGATGGGCTGTTGTGTTGGGCACAAAGATGGAGAATGGATTTGGAGTAAAGGTGATGCATCTGGGAGGGAGCAAAGGGCAACAGAATGAGCAATAAATGGGTGTACAAGGGCTCTGGAGTAAAGGGACCTCCAGGCTCCATGCAGAACGACAGGTTGCTGAACTGGATAATTTAGACACAAGATATCCAGGGTAACACACACACACACACACACACACACACACACACACACGCACACAGCTGGAGTGAACCTCAGCAGGTCAGGTTCAGACAGCGTCCATGGAGAGGAATTAGCTGTGGCTGTTTTTGACCAACACCCTTCATCAGGATTGGAAAAGAAAAGGGATGATGCCAGAATAAGGTAGCTTGGGTGGGGAGAGGGGGAGGGACCATAGGCTGGCAGGTGATTGGTAAGACCATGTCAGGTGGAAGGTGGGTGAGCAGGGGAGTTGGGATGAAGTGTAAATCTGGGAGGTGATGCTCGAAAAGGGTAAAGGCTGAAGAAGGAGGTATGTTTGTTAGCTGAGGGCGAGATGATGGAATAATGTTGGGCCTCTAATCTGAGAAAGGATGTGCTGGCATTGGAGGGAGTTCAGTGGAACTTCAGAGGAATGTTCCCAGGAATAAAAGGGTTAACATTTGAAGAGCATTGAATGGCTGTGGGTCTGTACTGGCTAGAGTTTAGAAGAACAAAGGGGGTTCTCAATGAAACCTATCGAATATTGAAAGACCTAGACAGAGTGGATGTGGAGAAAATGCTTCCTAAAGTGGGGGAGTCTAGGAACAGACGGAAGGGTCTCAGAATAGAAGGATGTCCCTTTAGAATAGAGATGAGAAGAAATTTCTTCAGCCAGAGGGGATGGGGGTGAATCTGTACGGTTCATCACCACAGACGTATGTGGAGCCCAAGTCACTGGGTAGAGTTAAAGTGGAGGTTGATAGGTTGCTGATTAATAAAGTTGTCAAAGGTTACAGGAAGAAGGCAGGAGACTGGGTTTGAGAGGGATAATAAATCAGCCATGATGGAATAGTGGCGCAGACTGGATGGGCTGAATGGCCTAATAATTCTCGTATGTCTTCTGGTCTTATGGAGGTTTTGCTAGGACAGTACGCAACACTACATGGAGTTTTCTGGTTTGTTACGGGGAAGTTGTGACTGAATTGCAGAGGATGTTGCTGGCAGTGGGAAAATGTAACCACGAGGAAGGATTGTACAGGCTGGGCTATTCTCTTTGGAGCGCAGGAGGCTGGAGGGCAGACTTAACATGTCTGCCTACTTAAATTACCTACTTAAAACAAGGAGGAAATTAGACAGAGTAAATAGGCAGAACATATTTCCCTTGGTAGAGGGTCAAAACCCAGGGGTCAGTGATTTAAACTAATTGCCAGTGGGAAATTCACTCACTCGGTCAGGAGACTGTGTCAGGTGAAAAAATCCTAACCGTTTCTGCACAACATTCGTTAATTCCTTCTCTCCTTGTTCTGTTGAGAATGTGACACGTCTGCTCACATGCTCACATTTATTTAAGTTTGATAGTTGATGTTTGCTCGTGTGACCGTTCTGCTAATTGTTGATTGCTCATGGCTGTTTAGCAAGTTGTTGGTTGCTATTGTGTTGTGTGTTACGGTATTGTCCCGTGTTTTATGCTTGGCACCAAACCACAATCAATTCTGATGAGGAAGGATTTTTCACTCTCAGACACCAGTGAGGGCAGAAATCGTCATCAAATTGAAGATATTTGGAAGGGTATTTGCAAAGCACTGGCAGGTCTATGGACAGAGCTGGGAGGTGGGATTAGACTATGTACTGTAACTCATCTACTGACTAGCATGGATACTGAGAACTGATAGCTTCTGGTGCTGTGAACATTCTGTAATTAGCAAGCTGTAGCTTTAATTAATCACAGAGATTGCACAGAATGAATGAACGGATTCCATACCACTTCTGGGCTTGTCACAATCCCCTGGAATTAAATTCAAGTTTAGTGTTCAAATCCTAGTTTACTGTTGCCGTAGGCATATGTACCCAGGGTATAAATGGCATGAAAATTAGTTTTTTTCAGCAACAGCACAGCACACAAGAGGAGGACAAACGTAAATGAGCAGAAATTGTACATAATTTGCTGATTTGCAAAGTAAATCTAATGGCACTCGTGCAGGATTGAGAGAGTACAGTTGGAGGTAATATTAAGGGTTCCATGCTGTTGTGTGTTTAATATTTCAGCAATATTTGAGTAATATTGTAAATTGATTGTTTGATTAAGCAATCTTTGTTGTTTACATAATTCATTATGGGTTGTATGTAAAAGTACATAAATGGCATAGAGCATCATGCCTCCACATCATACACGCGGGCCTCGCTTAGAGGAAGATGAAACTAAGAGTAGAAATGTTATTCCCAGCTCTGTCTTTTTCTTTCAATTAGTTTTATGTTTTGGAATTACAAAACGTAACACACACCAGCCTGCGTGCATGTTAAAATACTTGGGATTTAGTTCCAAAAAAACTGTGTGCTATTTTCAGTCTTCCAGGATTGCTTCCATACTGCGTCCAGATATCCCCCAATGATCTGGCATTAATTCTACATAAACTGTAAAGCAACCCAGAATCAGTTTTATATTTTATCTGTATTCGGGTTTCCCAGGATTTGTTCTGTTTTAATTCTCGGATTAGTGTGCGGAATAGAAACATAGAAAATAGGTGCAGGAGTAGGCCATTCGGCCCTTCGAGCCTGCACCGCCATTCAGTATGATCATGGCTGATCATCCAACTCAGAACCCTGTACCAGCCTTCCCTCCATACCCCCTGATCCCTTTAGCCACAAGGGCCATATCTAACTCCCTCTTAAATATAGCCAATGAACTGGCCTCAACTGTTTCCTGTGGCAGAGAATTCCACAGATTCACCACTCTCTGTGTGAAGAAGTTTTTCCTAATCTTGGTCCTAAAAGGATTCCTCTTTATCCTCAAACTATAACCCCTCGTTCTGGACTTCCCCAACATCGGGAACAACCTTCCTGCATCTAGCCTGTCCAATCCCTTTAGGATTTTATACGTTTCAATAAGATCCCCCCTCATCTTCTAAATTCCAATGAGTATAAGCCTAGTCGATCCAGTCTTTCATCATATGAAAGTCCTGCCATCCCAGGAATCAATCTTTTGAACCTTCTTTGTACTCCCTCTATGGCAAGGATGTCTTTCCTCAGATTAGGGGACCAAAACTGCACACATTGCTCCAGGTGTGGTCTCACCAAGGCCTTGTACAACTGCAGTAGTACCTCCCTGCTCCTGTACTCGAATCCTCTTGCTATAAATGCCAGCATCCTGTTCGCCTTTTTCACCGCCTGCTGTACCTGCATGCCCACTTTCAATGACTGGTGTATAATGACACCCAGGTCTCGTTGCACCTCCCCTTTTCCAAATCGGCCACCATTCAGATAATAATCTGTTTTCCTGTTTTTGCCACCAAAGTGGATAGCCTCACATTTATCCACATTAAATTGCATCTGCCATGAATTTGCCCACTCACCTAACCTATCCAAGTCACCCTGCATCCTCTTAGCATCCTCCTCACAGCTAACACTGCTACCCAGCTTCATGTCATCCGCAAACTTGGAGATGCTGCATTTAATTCCCTCATCCAAGTCATTAATATATATTGTAAACAACTGGGGTCCCAGCACTGAGCCTTGCGGTACCCCACTAGTCACTGCCTGCCATTCTGAAAAGGTCCCGTTTATTCCCACTCTTTACTTCCTGTCTGCCAACCAATTCTTTATCCACATCAATACCTTACCCCCAATACCATGTGCTTTAAGTTGGCACACTAGTCTCCTGTGTGGGACCTTGTCAAAAGCCTTTTGAAAATCCAAATATACCATATCCACTGGTTCTCCCCTATCCACTCTACTAGTTACATCCTCAAAAAATTCTATGAGATTCGTCAGACATGATTTTCCTTTCACAAATCCATGCTGAATAGTTACTCTTGTAGTTTAATTTCCCTCTGTTGGCTTCTAATTTTTATTCAATATTTTGTGTATGTGTAATTGTTGAGTAAATTGTAGTTTTGCTGATTCCGTATTTCTCTGGAGGCTTCTTACATCTGCAGCAGGTGTCATACCACTTGAATCTGGTTTCTTTACAGATTAAATGTTATTAGCTCTTGTCGGAGTATGAGATGACCACAACTTCTTTGTCTTTTCTTTGTTCTTATAACACTTAATAAAATGCTGTAATGTCTGGTATAATGTCTCATTATTGACTTCCAAAGAACCTCGGATTTATATCACCAGATCCAATATTCAAGATTCAAATTTATTTATCATAGGTACATCAACTTCAAGTTTATTGTCATTCAGCCGCACACATGTAGAGAATACATATTATTATTAGTATTGTTTTGTGCTTTATATGATACAAGTTCAACATTCAAGGTAAAATTATTGTCAAAATACAAATATATCATCGTATAATACTCTGTGAGATGCCTACGGACGGACGGGGACACACACACACACACACACACACACACACACACACACACACACATACACACACACACACACACACACACACACACACACACACACACACACACACACACAATTTTAGGGGAAGCCATCTCCAGGCCTCTGGCCTCCGTCCTAGGTCCTGGACTCTCAGACTTGCAGACATCAAGCTTCCAACCTCCAGTATCTGGAAAGCTCATCTCCGTAGGTCTGTGACCTCAACTCCCACGGTAACTTTGGACTAGTTCTGAGTGTTCTGAGCCTGGGTTGTTTCATCCTGGAATTAATTGTGGTCCATAGTATCCCAGGATTAGCTCTACATTGTTGGATGTGATTTTTCAGGTTCAGAGATTAATTCCTGAATCCATTAACTCTGAGCTAATAGTATGTGATTTCATAAATTGGGGATTTGAGTTGCTCTGTGTTTTGCAGCACCCTGGATTATGTTTGTATTAATTTGTGTGGGTTGCCATTTTCCTGGAATTAATTCCGTGGTTACTGAGCTCCAGTCTCCCAGGATTAGTCCTGCACTAACTGTGCATGTTTTGTAATGCGGGATTAGAGCTGCTCTGAATATTTTAACAATATCGCAGATTACTTCTAAATTAATCCCAGCCATCGAAGTATAATGTAGAAAAGGCTCTTGATCTGACTATCAAACGCACACTGCCCTAATCCCTCATCAATCCCATCTTTCATTTTCGCCACATTCTCATCAGCTGGGGGTGACGACAGAGGTTTTTTTTTACACAGAGTGGTAGGAGTGGTAGTGCCAGGGGTGGCAGTGGAGGGACATTTAATAAACTTTTAGATAGGCATGTGGATGAAGGAAAATTTGAGGGCTATGTGGGATGGGAGGGTTAGATTGATCTTGGAGTAGGTTAAAGGGTCAGGACAATATTGTGCACCGAAGAGCCTGTGCTGTACGGTTTTAAATTCTGTTTGCACCTTGATCCTACCACTCATCTATACACTAGGGGCAATTTATGATGCCTCGGTAACCTATTGATCTGCTTTTGGGATGAGGGTGGAACCCAGACCTCCCAGAGGAATGGTGTGGTCACAGGGAGGAAGGAAGGTGCAATCTCCACATGGGTACAGCCGGAGGACAGAACTGAACACAGTGCCGGGTGTGTTGGGCAGTGGCTCTGCTGACTGCAACACTGTGCATCTTTTTTTGTGTGTGGGTCACAGTTGTCTGAGATTAGCTGTGTGGTTAGTGTCTGGCTCTCGGCATTCAGAGATTAGTGATGCACTAACCGTATCTCTGGGGTTGAGCACTGTTCTGGAGTTAGTTTATGTTAACTTTGTCTGGTTTGGAGAATTCCACGTTTAGTTTGTGTCACTCTGTTTGGCTTAAGGTGTTAACTCTGTAATCATGGTTGCTGTACTCAGTGGCCACTTTATTTAGTACACCTATACACCTTGTTAATCAGCCAATTATGTGGCAGCAACTCAATACAGAAAAGCATGCTGACATGGTCAAGAGGTTCAGTTATTCAAAACCAAACATCAGAGTGTGGAAGGAAGTTGATTTTGACTGTGCAATGATTGTTCGTATCAGATGAGGTGGATTGACCATCTGAGACACTGCTGATCTCCTCGGATTTTCATGCACAACTGTCTATAGAATTTACAGAAGGTGGCACGAGAAACAAAAAAAAATCTAGTGAATGGCAGTTCTGTGGGTGAAAATGCCTTGTTAATGAGAGAGATCAGAGGAGAATGACCAGACTAGTTCAAGCTGACAGGAAGGCGAGAGTAACTTTACAACAGTGGTGTGCAGAACAGTATCTCTGAATGCACAGCATGTCGAACCTTGAAGTGGATGGGCTACAGCAGCAGAAGACCATGAACATACACTCAGTGGCTACTCAGTTAGGTGCAAGAGGTACCTAATAAAGTGGCCATTGAGTGTATATCCCAGTACCAATGTCTGCAGATTCCAGTATTCCAAGTTTAGTAGGTTGCCACATCTATGTTACAATGTGCTTGATTAGTTTGCTTACAGAATCCCTTGACAGCTTGTGCGCTAACTTTGTCTGTGTTACCTTGACCTGAGATTGATCCTATAACTGTGCCCGTTACATTATCCTAGGATTTATTGTATCTCTGCCTGCCTGTGTTTGACAAGTCTCCTTCTCGCTCACTGCTGCCGCAGGAAGATGCAAGGGTCTTGGGTCTGGGCAAGGTTTGATTGATGTGATTTGTGGATTGGA